>NC_136487.1:129360182-129442682 GCF_053919585.1 Euprymna scolopes | reverse complement strand
CCAAAAAAATAAACGTGATGAATTAACTAAAAAGTCAATTAGGTCAAATATCAATTCCGCAGTGAAGTTTGTTTTGATTTAGTTTCAGTAGCCACATCACACTCGAATTCTAAATGAATGTTTTTGTTTTCTCGAATTCTAAATGAATTTATTTGTTTAACTTTTAATTTAAGTGTAATGCAAGTGAAATCACGATAACGTTGCGTTGTAATCTTTTTTGTAAAAATAAATGTTCAGTTGAAAGTACTTATAAATAAAGGTCATAGTTACATTTCATGGTTAGAGTCGTTAGAACGGGAAGTAAAATCCGGTTAGTCTCGCAGATTGAGTCTTACACTAACAAAAAAAAAGCAAAAGGAAAACAATAATAGTAATCGCGTTTTCGCTTTATTTTAATTTTTCTTTTCTATTTTATTATGGAAAAACCAGGAAGCATAAATCAGGGAAAAAAGATTTTTTAAAAACGGCATAAGTAACTTTGTAGGATTCCAAACCGGTGTGTTTCCTCGTACTGTTCCTTGTTAACGCATCCGCTGCGGTGTAAATGGGGAGAAGGGAAAGGAGGAATCTAAGAGAGAGAAAAAATGTTTCAACTTCCATTGAATCTAAGCAATTTTGGCAGTGGACTCTCTCCGTAAAAAATATAGGAATGTACCATTGTCGATGAACTATAGCAAACCTCAGATAATGTGCTACAGTCTGTACGCATTACATTTGCATGTAATGTCATGATTTTTAATCCTATTAAGGTCAAAGTTGGAAGGGAAAAATGAGTTCATTTTATTTATATAGAGAAGAAGATAGATAGGAGATAGATAGATAGATAGATAGATAGATAGAGAAGAAAGAAAGAAGAATATTCATTATAGCGTCTGTTAGAGAGTTTTCTTTTTGACTTCTGTGAGGCGCTGATGATTTTGCTCTGATACAAAGACGGATTATACATCAGAGTCCATAACAATGAAATCCCATTATGTCTAACGGATACTGTAATCTATAGTTGTTATATATATATATATATATATATATATATATATATATATATATATATATATATATATATACTTTCAGTTGAAATAAGTCGATCAACTTAGCTCATATGCGCAGATTGTCATATAATGATATAATGATTAGATAACTCTTACTGACATTAAAAGTATTTAAAAAGAATGAATGTTTTAATCTCAGCTGTGTTTCTCGGTGTTAACTGTAGCCGAATGGATTAGGTCCTTGCTAATGGAGCAGACATGACTTTTGTTGCCGGGTTGAAATCTCTCGACTGGTGTTAATCGTGTTAATCGTGACACCCTGCAATAATAATTCCCGAAAGGATGAAACACAAGAGTTTGTAGGTATTTAATTATTATAGTAAATAATTATATATTATTGTATGTGTATATCTATAATTATTTGGCTCCTTGTGATATAGTCATTGTAATTATTGAGCTCAACTTTTCTTACACACACCTACACTTCTATAAATTTGGGATATTTTGTGTATTGATATTCATATTAAAATTATTGATATTCATATTAAAATTATTGATATTCATATTAAACCCCCTTTTTATATTTATTTAAAAAGAAAATACAACTTTGTTATATATAGGTTGTGAAATTGCATTCATCTGCAAAAGATCTAGCTAATTTGCATATTCTTTCAGACATTCATTTTAATTAATTCCCTATTAGTTTGTTCGATTTTTGTATGGCATGATCATCTTTAGTTTACTACTACGTCGAGCATTTGCCATGATAATAACGATAAATCAATAACAAGTGCGCAACGTCTCTTCTGTGGGAAATAGGTTGCAGGGAACAGAAAAGCGCATATCCCCTACTAGGCTACGAAGTCTATTTTGAACTCTGCCACGGCAGGATGAGGTATTTCTTGCAGTTCCTGCTAATTGTGGCAACAGCACTCCATCTTCTGACGTACATGGATCTTACATAGGTAGAGAATTTCATCAGAAATTAGATATCTACTGGAGCGGTAGAAGGATCCCAACATTTTTCCGGCAGCCTTGGCAACGGAACCGTCTCGTGGTCTCTCTCGTAAATACTCAGCTCCTTCTTAGAAAAAATTCGAACAAGATAATTATCAGGAAACTAATGCCAACAATAGAATATTTGGATTCGTTCGTAACTAATTTTGTGTGTGTGTGTGTGTGTGTGTGTGTGTGTGTGTGTGTGTTCTTGTGGATTTTCGTAATGTTTTCTGTAATAAGTTCGTTATATTCTTGTATATTTATTTTAAAAGAATTTCTAGTTTATCCACTCTTAAGTAGAGTGTGTTAGAGATGTTTATGCTTCTAACGATATTATGTAATTGTTTGGGGTTTTTTTTTCTAATTATTATGTTGCTTGTGGAAACCTTAACTTTCATTACATTTAAAGGATCATTTTCGAGGTTAAAACTGATTTTTATTGTCTTCCGTTTTTTATTGGTCTTCCGTTTTTTAGGCTTTTGAATCTGTAGTATATAGGTGTTCATGTTTATAAAGGAAACCGTATGCTCGTTGTTGCAACTTGCTCGACATCGTGATGACGCAATCCGCTATCTGTATAAGAGCAAAATGGGCTACCGTTGCCACAGAAACTGCTCAGTGCGACCTATCCTGCCTTGATAGAGCCCAAAACCTTTTCGAAATCAAATAGGTGATACCCTTTTCTCTTTCTTGCCACCTCTTTCCCGCGGAAGAAACGTCACAAGCCTATCTCTGCTCTATCGCTATTCTCATGGCAAAACTTTCACAAAATATACTCAACTAGCTACAACCACTACATATGATTTTCCCCACTCTCTATCTGTGCCTAACTCTAAACGCAGATTCCATGAACAAAGCTTCTTTCCCAGAATTTCCCACCTTTGAAACACTGTTCTGTTGGTCTGCTTCCCGGATGAATGCAACATGGTAGCCTTTAAATCCAACGTAAACAAGTTCATGTTAATCCGTCCCCATAATTGGTCAAATTCTACCAAATTTATACCATTAGATATTATTACACCACCACCTTACATTTATTACCCTTATTCTCGAGAGGCCCTCGAGCTTTGATAAGTGGTGACTCTCAAGTAAAAGAGTGCTGTTTCTAAATTAACTGTAAGCATATTCATTGTTTGCATGTGATGAAACTAAGATAAATTTCTACCTAGCTCTACTCACGTGTTGAGCACTGTTGAAGTTAATACTGAAAATTTAGAGGTAAACTATTCTGTCTTCTATTCACATTTTATGTGGATACATGAAATAATATTTAACTTCTCAAGTAGTTGAACACTCTCATGAGAATTCATGTAATCATCGCAGAAGATGCAGGATGATAATTCGCGGCCACTTCCATTGTCTTCCCAGAAGTTATATTTTGTTTTTCTTTCTCTTTACTGATGTACACCACAAACAATGCGCATTGCAGATTGGATGGAAGTGACTACTATTTAAAAACGACCCTGGTGTCTAACTCTGTCCCGTGGGGAGGCATAGTAAATAGATACTATTTAAGACCAAAGCTACGGGGACACTGTGTAGGGAGTTCAACAGTAAGATGTCTGTTAACATTACGTTTTCAGTATAGTCAGGGAAGCAGGGGCTCGAGAGGGAATTCCAAAATCTAGCTGTTCGAGGGAAGAAACTATTAGAGTACCTATTTACTATGCCTCCCCACTGGGCAGAGTTAGACACCAGGGTCGTTTTATTAACGTGGAGAAAAGGTACAAAAATAAAAATTGTCTCAGTCATGAAGTATTTCTCCTCCACCGAAAGAGAACAAGAAATAGAAGTGCAGCATCTGAAGAACAGATGGTATTTATTTGCTCCCCCACCGAGCAAATTAGGCACAAGGCCGATTTTTAATGTGAGGAGTGAAGGGGAAATGGGGACCAACTCCCCGGGGAGTAGGGGAGCTGGATAGTGACAATTGGTATGAAGGGTTGCCCCTACATTGACCAAGGTCTTATCTGTGGGGTTGCCCCCACATATGGTCTTTGCTTGCAGTACCTGCCGGAACAGATGGTATTTATTTGCTCCCCCACCGAGCAAATAAGGCACTAGGCCGATTTTTAATGTGAGGAGTGAAGGGGAAATGGGGACCAACTCCCCGGGGAGTAGGGGAGCTGGATAGTGACAATTGGTATGAAGGGTTGGCCCTACATTGACCAAGGTCTTATCTGTGGGGTTGCCCCCACATAGGGTCTTTGCTTGCAGTATCTGCCGGAACAGATGGTATTTATTTGCTCCCCCACCGAACAAATTAGGCACAAGGCCGATTTTTAATGTGAGGAGTGAAGGGAAAATGGGGACCAACTCCCCGGGGAGTAGGGGAGCTGGATAGTGACAACTGGTATGAAGGGTTGCCCCTACATTGACCAAGGTCTTATTTGTGGGGTCGCCCCCACATAGGGTCTTTGCTTGCAGTATCTGCCGGAACAGATGGTATTTATTTGCTCCCCCACCGAGCAAATTAGGCACAAGGCCAATTTTTAATGTGAGGAGTGAAGGGAGGGGGAAGGGAAAAAAGAGACCAGCTCCCGAGAGGTGGGAAATGGGAGCTGGTTAAAGGTCAGGCATGTGGGGTTGCCCCCACATCTGGTCTGTGCTAGTCATAGCTTGCAGTATCTGCCGGAACAGATGGTATTTATTTGCTCCCCCACCGAGCAAATTAGGCACAAGGCCGATTTTTAATGTGAGGAGTGAAGGGAAAATGGGGACCAACTCCCCGGGGAGTAAGGGAGCTGGATAGTGACAATTGGTATGAAGGGTTTCCCCTGCATTGACCAAGGTCTTATATGTGGGGTCGCCCCCACATATGGTCTTTGCTTGCAGTATCTGCCGGAACATATGGTATTTATTTGCTCCCCCACCGAGCAAATTAGGCACAAGGCCGATTTTTAATGTGAGGAGTGAAGGGAAGGGGAAGGGAAAAAGGGGACCAGCTCCCGAGAGGTGGGAAATGGGAGCTGGTTAATGGTCAGGCATGTGGGGTTGCCCCCACATCTGGTCTTTGCTAGTCATAGCTAGTCATAGCTAGTCATAGCCTGCAGCATCTGCCGGAACAGATGGTATTTATTTGCTCCCCCACCGAGCAAATTAGGCACAAGTCCGATTTTTAATGTGAGGAGTGAAGGGGAAATGGGGACCAACTCCGCGGGGAGTAGGGGAGCTGGATAGTGACAATTGGTATGAAGGGTTGCCCCTACATTGACCAAGGTCTTATATGTGGAGTTGCCCCCACATATGGTCTTTGCTTGCAGTATCTGCCAGAACAGATGGTATTTATTTGCTCCCCCACCGAGCAAATTAGGCACAAGGCCGATTTTTAATGTGAGGAGTGAAGGGAGGGGGAAGGGGAAAGGGGGACCAGCTCCCAAGAGGTGGGAAATGGGAGCTGGTTAAAGGTCAGGCATGTGGGGTTGCCCCCACATCTGGTCTTTGCTAGTCATAGCTAGTCATAGCTAGTCATAGCTTGCAGCATCTGCCAGAATAGATACTACACTTTGATCTTGTCCCGAAGGACAAGAAACTATTAGAGTAGAAGACTTTGCTGCTTGTCGGGTTCGTCGAGGGGGTAAAACTGCTTCCAGTTCGTCAGAGAACATTCCATTAAAATACTTGTAAAACAGATACAGGAATGCAACATTTCGGCGATGGGAGAGGGATTGGGGTTTGGTTGATAGTGCGTCATAGACTCCTATCTAAGAGGAAGAGGCTACTGTTAGATGAATCCCTACTGTCAGTCGGTGGTCGACTAGTGTTTGATTTATTAAGGACTCAAAGATTTTGACGAAGAAGGGAAGACGGCTTAGTGAGTGGCAACTTACTTGGTTAGTTCTTCCATCAAAAGTCTTGAAAACTGGTACCAAAAAGGCAATTTTCCAACAGTCAGGAAAGCAAATTCGCTACGACATTTGTTGAATAGTTTGGAGAGAACTTTGCGAAGCATTTTCTTAATAGTATAGCAGGGATTAGATCAGATCCAGACATATTTATTCAGGTTTTTTTTATGCTGATTCTAACCTTTTCTCTCTATAGAGAACACGCAGAGATAAAAACCGAGGTTGGTATATTATCAAGCTCCTAGATACAATATAAAATACGTATAAAGTTTTATTGGATTCATGCGGGAGAAATCTATGAATACCAGCGACAAATTCTTAGTTTTTCAAATTAATCCAAAAAACAGAG
Source organism: Euprymna scolopes (assembly GCF_053919585.1). NCBI lineage: Eukaryota > Metazoa > Mollusca > Cephalopoda > Sepiida > Sepiolidae > Euprymna > Euprymna scolopes. The sequence continues at coordinate 129,436,500 of NC_136487.1, read as the reverse complement.
TGTAATTAGGCAAATCTGATTGAATGTATTTTCGTCATAAACAAACACAATGAAACAAAAGAGAAAGATATAGATCTAATAGTAAAACACTGCTCTACATAATGACCTCTTAATTGATTATGAAACGTTTCTGTTTAATAGTAGTAAAAACTTAGATGTTCATCAGCTAACACATATATTCCCGACTATGTTTTATATATACGAAGCGACCCAAGAAAATATGCCACATACGGACTCGTGTATATATATATATATATATATATATATATATATATATATATATGTATATACTAGCAAAAGTACCCGTCGTTGACTGGGCTCAAAAACAGCCTACAGAAAATGGACTCTGATTTATGAAAGTATGATAGCTTATGAAAAGGAAGGGTTGTAATGAGATAGCTTCGAATTTGGGGGTATCAAAACCAAAGCAAAATATGATGAAAGTAAAAATAAAATAGATAAACACCATAATTTATTATACCATACCTGTTCACACTGAAACACTTATCACAATATTCTGTGGATCTATATTAAAAAAAACTTGTTAAACTTTGTGACATGTTTCCATTCTATGGAGGTCAAGTGCAAACGAACACCCTATAATTTTATTATACCATATTTCTTCAAACTGAAACATAATTATCAAAGTATACTTACGCAGATTGATATGAAAAGTCTTTATTAATGTTTGTGCCTATTTCCATTCTATGGAGGCCAGGCGCGAACGCAGGCCCCACAATTTTATTATACCATCCATATTTAAGTTAAAACATACTTATCAAAGTATTCTTATGTACATGTATATCAAAAACACTTCTAAACGTTTTTTTTTTAATTTTTATTTCCACACTTTGTGGACCAGGCGCGAACGCAGAACCCACAATTTTAATGAACCACCGTTCTGCCAGATCAAACATACCGATTCCTGTGTCTCGATACATCTTCTATCATTATATGTAATCAGTATTTTAAAATAGTCAACCATATAGGAGCCTATTCGTGACCAGACACACACACACACACACACATTCAGCTTTCTATTATATATATATATATATATATATATATATATATATATATATATATATATATATATATATATATATATTACACGTCCAACTAGCTTGGTAACTTGCTTCCGCTCGTTGTATTAGGCAGGCAGGTTCGAACCCTTACCGCGAAGGAGGAAAAGAAAGTGAAAAAAAAAACGTGACGCGTTAGCTGCTGCGCCTATTTCAAAACCGGAAGTGACGTAGGTTTAGATTAAGCTAGACAATCGAAAAGAGGCAATGGCTTTTGAAAATATCGGCGAAAAAAAGCGACACCTCCCTGTAAAGAAGTGTTTAGTTGAGGGTGAATGAATTAATGTTTTTGGACAATTTTTCGATATTTGTCGTCCCAAGGGTCGACCTTCAAAATGATATGGATCTCGTGAAAATCTGTCGCCTCTGTCGAAAATTTTTGCGAGACATAATACATACATACATACATTTAAACAGATTCTTCCAGAAGATGGTTCTGTATTTTAAGAAATTGCTGGAGGAGCATTGCAAGTACTTAGTGTTACATAGTGAAGGCTGTGTCTGAATTGAAAGGTCACATGTGAAAGCAGATGGAAGTAAGGGTCTTAAACCTGTAGTTTAATCGAGTCGTGAATGGAGTGTAATATTAAAACACTAAGCTTCTTTCCTTGAACAATTTCAAAAAAAAACTCAACCACTAGTTACCATGACAGATAACACTATACCTGATAAATCATCGTTCAAACGCTTCGGCTTAATATTCACAGGTAATATGAATTGAAAAAAAAAACTTTGAGGACATAGCCAAGGCTAGTGTTAAAAAGATAGTTTCCTACTGTGATAGAAAATTATTTATATCTGAGAGTATGCCATATGCCCACAGTGCCACATCTGGACTAGTGCATCTAACATTCTCTATACGTTTCAGAGCCCTAAAGATAATGTTAAATCAAACAGGCTCCGCACTATCGACCAATTTCCGATCTCTGTCCAATCACCACCGTCTTGCATCTTTGAGATCGTTTTATTAGTACTATAATGGAATGTGCTCTGATGAACATTTTTGCCCGCTTTTACTCTAATATTCATTTCCTCCGGACTGCTAGATTTGGGAATTCCATCCCTGTTTCCTACTTCAGTGACTTTACCTACATGCAAAAGTTTAAATGTAATATAAGCAAATATCTTGCTACTTGACTCTTCACAATCCTTTGTTAAACATGCTTCCAAATAGTACGTCATTACGGCGAACTGATACTACACCATGTGTGGGATAATAATGAGTAAAGAAAAAAAACATGATTTCCTGATTAAGGTTTTCCACTTCTTTTTGCTGGTAAGACTCATACAGAACTGATCTGTCTTGTATATTATTTATTTGGAATTCATTATTATTATCTGGTTAAATGGTAATAAACAAAAGGAACACAGGATTTTTAGAAACGAAACATTTATTCATATAAATTACAGGCAAAGTAAGTTGAATAATACCATTCCTCAACGGTTGGGCGTGTGCAACCGACCTGCTTGGTCGAGTGCCAATCTCAAACTGCCGGGCACCGGTACTCGTTACCGGAAGTGACGTCACCAGATGAAGTAACGTCATGAGATAGTCCATTAATCCCATGGAGGGGCGTCTCCAACAATTATTGAGATTAGTATTATTTATTAATTCAATTTTATTGCAGACTGTTCTGCTCATCTTTCTTAGTTGCTGTTTCACGATGTTTCGGCCAACTATTCCTATGGCCTTCGCCAGGTTGTATCCGCCATCAGGTGGATAATAGTTAGGTGGTATCCGTCAGGTGGATAATAGTCCGCAATAAATACATTAATTAATAATACTCATCTCAATAATGAATTCCAATTAAATGATATATACTAATTTGTCATGTTTGAGAAGCCTTTAATCGTGAAATCATCAACTAATGCCAGTTTTACACAGAGAAACAACAGATCCGTAAGTAAATTAAATAATATATCATTCGGTACAGAACCGATCATGGGAGATCAGATAATAAATAAACGTGGATTAATAAAACCAAAAAATTTTACCTTGATAGCTCTTCGGGGCCTGTGGTGCAGTGAATAGAGACGTTAAATCTTTACGGTTTGAGGTGAGAATTGTCTGAAGATAGCGGTTTCAATCCTACTCAAATCCGATGAGGATGCAGTTAGATTTTGGTACCACCTGACGAAAGCCAGAGGAATAGTTGGCCGAAACGCTGTGAAACAACAACTAAGAAAGATGAAGATAATAGTCCGCAATAAATAAAATTAATCATCTGTCTTGGTTCTATACCCTACAGAGGAGGACAGTGTGTCTGGCCATAGCGATATGTGCGTCTACATTTCTGCTTGCTCTTCTTTCTTGCGCGCGTATATAAGTTTTGTGTTATTTTGTGACTGTGTTTTTAATATTTTTCATATTCAGGGTGGAACGATAAAGTTGTCGCCCTAAAGAAAACAACACTAAAACTTTATCTTTAAACTTTTTATTAAAAACATCAATTCAGGTAATTTGATTATTTAGTAGAGCTGACATCTATGCCTCGATATGGGTCCGGAACTAAGAGCATGTCTTTTCCACAAGAACAGGCGGGAGCTTGCCGAATACTTTGCCGATGGCGACGATCAGGCTAGCTTTGGTGTTGTGGAAGGTCATGTTGGTGATGCTGGTGGGGCATTTATTTTCTCTTCTTGTTTCATTATCTATTCATATCGTATGAATTAGATGATTATTGCTGGCATTCGTTTCTTCGATATCTTACTAGTTAGAACTATTTCTAGAAAGACATCGGGTAATTGCGGAGGGGACCACGTGAAGGTTGTCAACAAGTGAAAGGGTTTCTGTAAAACGAACAGGATTTGAACTTGGCATACACAGGTAGTCACTCCGAGTCGTTAACCACTTAGCTGTCATAAATTTCCTGTTGTTGTTGTTGTTGTTTGTTGTTGGATGTTGCTGTTTATTGTTGTTTTATGTTGTTGTTTGTTGTTGTAATTGTTTGATGTTGATGTTGATGTTGTTGTAGTTATTGTTTGTTGTTGTTGTGTAATGTTGGTGTTGTTGTTTGTTGTTGTTGTTGTTGTTGTTGTTTGATGTTGTTGTTTGTCTTCGTTGTTGTTTAATGTTGTTGATGTTGATCCTGTTGTTTGTTGTTGTAGATGTTGTTGATGCTGTTCTTTGTTGTTGTTGTTGTTTGTTATTGTTTGATGTTGTCGATGTTGTTGCTTGATGTTGTTGTTTCACTTTGTTGATGTTGTTGTTTGATATTGCTGTTGTTGTTGTTTTTTAATGCTGTTGTTGTTTTTTATTGTTTTTGTTGTTTGTTGTTGCTGTTTGATATTATTATTGTCGTTTTATGTTTTTTGACCGATTTTGACGTGAATTCAGGATCAACCATAGAAATGACGATATCATGTACTTTTGGAGGTAACTTTGAAGCATTTTATGTTCTTTTCTATGACGGATTTAAGGTAACCCTCGAGCACTAGGTCAACAGGGTCAGTAATTGCTCCAAGTCGTCGAGCAATGTCGCCATTTTGAGGCATTGAGTGACAGTTTCACCAATGCGCCGTCATTATTCTCACTTTACATTGCGATGGATTACTATAAGCTCGCCTTGTTCATAGACGCCTATACAAAAATAAATAGAGGAGGTCGGATCACGATGAAGTCGCCTTATGATTTCGTGACAGGAACCGAAGTAATCGACGGCATTCCTCGGACACTATGCACTGCTACATCTCTCTCGCGTCGAGTAGAGATTGAATTTTAGAGTTGTATTATTGTTATAGACATATACATTATAGGCAGTTTCGACACTTGCTCATTATTATTTTAAAAACTTTGGTGTTTTAATGTTTATAACACGTGTTTCAAGCATGTTTGTATCTCTTCAGATATTATTTTGAGAAGAATGTTGTAGTTTTTTTTAAATATTGTAGTTTTGGAAAACAATTATAGTTTCGAAAAAAATAGATTTTAGCTCTGGAAAAAATGTAGGTTCAATCCTTTTTTATTAAAAGTTTGGTGGCCTGAGTGTGTCGCTTTACATTTCCTATCGCACTAATACCGTCGGATATCGAACTAATTCGTCTTGGATGGCCTTGCCAAGAACCGAAGTTACTGACGTCATAGCTCTAAAATTGCGCGTTGTCAAAGCTCTCTTATACTGAGGAGGGGTTGGATTTTAAGGCAGGATTACAGTAGCCATGCTTTAAGCACTATTCTCCATTCAAATCCCGGGCAACGCCGCGTGCCGTGCTAGTAATAGATGTGTTTCGGAATGTTTTGTGTTTTGTGTGCGGTCCTCCTGTGCGCCAGGGAAGAGCTCCTTGAGAAAAGTTATATAGCATAAATAATGATGTTATTTCAAATTGAGCGAACGTTTAAGAAGACACTTGAAGAGGTGAAGTGTGTTGTTCGACCTATTTCGTCCATCTTTGTACTATTTTTATCTTTCTTTCCTAAGATGTATTTTTTCTTCCGTCCGTTTTTGTACCAAGCTACACACGAACGGTTTCAGAAAGAATATTTTACTATTTTTGACCTTGACGATTACGAAGGATACAACTTCTCGAAGTGACAGCCGACCACCATCGCCATTATACAACAGGGAGCTGACGGTGTCTAAGTGGTTAACGACACGGACTGACAAACAGGGTGAGTGCAAAGTTCGAATTCAGTTCGTTCCACAGAAATGCTTTCATTTCGGGATATAAGCAACATCCACATGCACCCCCCCCCCGTAAATACCTGATATCTTTATAGAAATAATTATGACCAGAGAGATATCGGGAAAACGAATGCCAACAATAATAACGTGATTTATACGAAATGAATTAATGAGGTTCAAAAACAACAACAACAACAACAATAACCTAAATTTCCGCTTTTCCTTGCGGTAGTAGGTGTAGTGATAAAGTGGAGGCGTTTATATGTTTATTTATATATATATATATATATATATATATATATATATATATATATATATATATATATATAATGTTATATCCTAAACTAGTTAATGGATTATTATGAATTAAGGAATATATATTCTAGGCACTACAGTGAGTACCATGAACACAGTGTTTCTTTTGTAAGTGTAATCACTTAGTAATTGCATGTATCTACCTATATATATATATATATATATATATATATATATATATATAGAGAGAGAGAGAGAGAGAGAGAGAGAGAAAGAGAGAGAGAGAGAGAAAGAGAAAGAGAGAAGAGGGAGGGAATATTACGGAAAATCTTCGATTACAGAAACCAATATATATATATATATACTAGCAGAGGGACAAAACGTTGCCTGGGATTGAATGATGATCAACGGATTTTTTACACTTCCGTACTTTTATTGTCATCGAAATCGATAAAATCGCCCATTTTTTTTTTCAACCAAGTCGATTGATTGCCTGCTCTAATTGAGGCCCAGTCGATTATTGATACTTATCGAAGACATTTAGATACTAAGAACGCTGCCAGGCACGTAAAGTGCCTTTGTGTGAAATTTCATAAAAATCGGGCCAGCCGTTTTCGAGTCCATAGGGAACGAACTCACACACATCGTTCCTTTTATATAATAGTAGAGATATGCATCATTACCTTCGTTGTATGGCTTCAATCTTCCCTTTTGGGTTCAATTTGCCTTAGTTACTTTTTCTAGGTGTTCTTACAATTATTTGTATTATGGTGGCTTACTTCGGGTACTACGCATCAATATTATTATTATTATTATTATTATTATTATTATTATTATTATTATTATTATTACTAGCTATACCCGGCCACGCGTTGCTGTGGCTTAGTGGAAATGAAACAAAAACTGCTGAAGGTTACGGAAATACATGCGCCGCCCTCTGTAATCCACACAGTTCTTCTTTTATCATGTTGATCTCATCAAGTACAAAACTTAACACTGGGGAGTTTTAAAAAAAAAAAAGAAAGAAAGTTTTTTAAATATTATTTTTATGATTTTTATATTGGATATTGATTTTTTTTTTTTTTTTTTTTATATATATATATAAATGTGACAACGGGAATACCCTGGCTCAATCACCGCAAGAAAATACTTCGCGCCTATCAAACTTAAAAACTGAAACTCGAAATTAAATAAAACGTCAATTATTTATTTAACTATTATTATTATTATTATTATTATTATTATTATTATTGTTGTTGTTGTTGTTGTTGTCGTTGTTGTTGTTGCTGCTGCTACTGCAGCAGTTTTCTTTATTTAGACACGCATTTACCACGATATCATTCAACCACGGTAGTGGTTGAATATATGCTTAAGTCCGAAATTGAATGAATCCAGACACATTCAAACCCCCACCACTAATTCCGTTCGCAACCAAATTTCAAACAGGTTATATAGTTGGATAGAATACGTCATTAGCTACATTTTGAAAAAGAAATTTTGAAAATTGGTTGAGTAGAAAAAAAGTTACAACAAAATATGTGGTTTCACAAACAGGAGAGTAAGTACATAAGTGACTAACGCTTTTTTTTATTTTGCATAACTTTTTTTGTATATAAATATTTTTTACTGCGATTATGTCCATATGACATGTTAGCGTAACGGTTAGAGTACCGGGGGTTGGTGGAAAGATTTTAGGTTCAATCCCGTGTATCGTTTTTTTTATAATTAAAAAACCGAACTTTTTTTCAATACTATTTTTTTTTAACTCTCCTTATGATTTTATAGCAAAAAATGGTGAATTTATCGATTAAAAATATTAGTGAATTCTATGATATACATATTTTTTTGAATGAACTCAAATTTTTCGTTATCACATTTGATGAAAAATGTTGTCCCATTTTGGCAATGCGTCTGACCAATGATGCTTTTGAACCTGCGACCAGCACTGCGATGTCATCAGCATCAGCCTGGGCATAAATATTCCTATTTTTAAACTCTTTTAAAAGAGGATTCAGCATACAGTTCCATAGTAAATGTGATAAAATCCCACTTTGGGGGTTCATTTAACTACTTCCCTTTTAACAGTTGCCCTCAGTAGTTCTACTTGAACTGTTCTGTGCCTCACCATATACTCAATCCATCGGATGAGTACTGCTGGCACATTGAGTTCTCGTAGCGACTTGAACATACTACTGAAGGGTATGTTGTCAAAAGCTCCAACGATATCTAAAAAGACACCGAGTGCCATCTTCTTTTTTGTTAGTTTATGCTCTTATACAGATCACGAATTCATGAACCGCAGTCTCTGTAGAGACCCTGGCTTGGAACTACTGTGATTGAATGATAAATATTGCATAAATGTGTGTTTGAGAGCTAATTATTTTTGAAAATCATTAATAAATATTATAAATTTATATATTAATACAATAGCAATTCCTGGAAAAATCATGGATTATATGGAAAAATGCGCGCATGAAAAGTAATATTCTTAAGATCTTATTAAACCTGGAAAAGTAAAAGACAAGAAATTCAACCTGGAAAAGTAAAGAACAAGATATTCTAGTAAAGTAAAAAATAAGAATTTTTTAGACTTAAAATATTGCAGCTAAAAATAAAATTTGAATATTGATAAATATTTTATTTATTATTTGCATATGTTGTTGTTTATTGTTGAATTAGAAAGAATTAAATGATCCTAATTATGATATAATAAAATTATTAATTTTTATGTAAATTATAAAATTATTAATTCCATCTACTAACTAACTAACTAATGAATTAATTTTATTCAAACAATTTTCACTACATAAATATATGCAAATAATAGGAGGGAAATAAGTTCAATCCAGCGACTGACACCCTTTACAACAATAAACAACAACATATACAAATAATAAATAAAATATTTATCAATATTCAAATTTTATTTTTAGCTGCAATATTTTAAGTCTAAAAAATTCTTATTTTTTACTTTACTAGAATATCTTGTTCTTTACTTTTCCAGGTTGAATTTCTTGTCTTTTACTTTTCCAGGTTTAATAAGATCTTAAGAATATTACTTTTCATGCGCGCATTTTTCCATATAATAACGAATTACTATTTCGTTCGTTATCCTTCTTACTAAAACAGAATTTTTATTTCTACTATGTTTTTGTTTTCATGAGTACCTGCTCGAATTACTATTTCGGGTTCTCCTGACCTTTGTATCTCCCAATTTTTAGTTGACTAAAATTTTAATCACGTGATTACGATGTAGCGACAACAAAATAAACCATTCATTTAAGTGTCGCTTGTTATGGATTTAGCTAGATACGATATTAAAAATCATTTTATTGGTACTTATGCACTTATGTTACAGGACTGGCGGGTGTTTTGTAACTATTCTGTACTTTCACCTAACAATTTAATAAACAAAAAAAGATATCGTAAAACTTGAATTTATATATAGGGATCATCATTTTATTATATATATTCTTGGTGGGAAGGACTCACCTAGCGAGATAAAGGACCGTTTGAATAAATGCACAATGATTGAAATTTGTAATCATAAAAACATCAGGTAAAACTTGCGGAGGATGATCGGTTTTACGGTTGTTGGAACGGAAATTGAAATTTTATTCCGTTTTGATCTTTATTTTTTTACGGGGGGGGCGTGCAATAAGTAATGCCCTGACCCACTTCCAGTTGTCTGATCTGGCTGAAATTTTGCATGTGCAATGATTTATATCTCTACGGCTTATGTGGCTAATTACAGCTCTGAAGTAATTGTGGTTTCTGTTTTACAGGTGTTTGAACCGAGTCAGGTGTGAAATGGAGCCTGTTGAATGTCGAGCAGTGATCCGGTTTTTGTATTTAAAATGACGCACACCACAGGAGACTTTTGATGAAATGAAAGAAACTTATGGTGATAATGCCCCATCATATGACCTTGTAAAACGCTGGCGTCGTGAATTCAAACATGGCCGGAAGTCTGTGGAAACAGCTCCCAGACCTGGTCGCCCCACTTCTGCCATTGATGAGGAATCTGTCCGTCAAGTTGAGGTTGCCATTTTGGAAGATCGGCGCATTACTATTCGCCAAATACCCCAAGATGGCAAGATTAGTACAGGGTATGTGGAAACTATCATTCATGACCATTTGCATATGCATAAGGTGTCTTCCAGATGAATTCCCAGGTTGCTCACACCATTCCAGAAGCGAGAACGTGTCGAGTGCTCGAGGATGAATTTAGAGATGGGCCAAGAAGATGAGTCAAATTTTTTTCAAAAAACTTATTACACAGGATGAAACCTGGGTCCATCACTATGATCCAGAGACCAAAGGTCAGTCAATGCAGTGGAAGCACTTGGACTCATCACCTCCAAATAAGGTGCAGCCCTCCGCTAGCAAGGTCATGCTCATAGTCTTTTGGGATCAGGACGGAGTAGTGATGACAGATTTCCTGGCAAAGAGTACCACAATTACAGGAGCCTATTATGCTTCACTTTTGAAGAAATTAAGGGAAGCTATCAAAATCAAGAGGCGAGACAAGATTAGCAAAGGTACCCTCCTCCTGCAGGACAACACTCCGGTCCACAACTCGCATGTCGCCAGATCAGAAGCACGGGTGTGTGGTTATGAAAACCCCCATCCTCCCTACTCTACTCATCTTGCACCCTCAGACTTTCACCTCTTCCCAGCCATGAAGTTTTTTTTTAATGAAAGCGTTTCCCAGATGATGCAGACTTGATTTCTGAAGTCACGTCGTGGTTGGAGGATCAACCTGGTAGTTTTCTACAAAAACGGTCTCCAAAGCTGCACCAAATGATGGGAGAAATGCATAACTCTGAGTGGTTCCTATGTAGAGAAAGACTAATAACTGTGTCAAGTTTCGTTGCTCTACTGCAAGTGGAAGTGGATCAGGGACATTACTTATTGCACGCCCCTCGTATGTGCTCCCCAAACGAAAGTAATCGAAAGAATAACATTAAACAATCGTGCTTTATATATATACTAGCGGGGGGAGGGGGTATCCGGCGTTGCCCGAGTGTTTTGAGGTGTGTGTGGTCGGGCGGGGGTGTGGGTGTTAATGAAAACCTAAGAATAAGCGAAGTAAAAAAAGAAAACAGAAACACGAACGTTAAAACTTATATGAAAAATAAAGCGGGGGTACCCGGGCGGTGGGGGGGGGTAATCAAAACATAAGAATAAGCGAAGTAAAAGAATACAAAAAAACTAACGTAAGGCAAACGAACGATGTTAAATGTAAAAATCTAAAAAACAAAAACAAAAAAAGAAAACAGAAAAACGAACGTTAAAACTGCTTTAAAAAATCTGAAAAATAAAAACAAAAAAAAATCACGCGAAAAATGGTTTAAATAAGCCTGTTTCGATATTAAAATTTAAAAAATCGGTGGGTACCCGGGTGTTTTTGGGTGTGTGTAGTCGGTCGAGTGGGGGTGTTAATGAAAACCTAAGAATAAGCGAAGTAAAAAAAAAAAACAGAAAAACGAACGTTACGTGAAAATGGCTTAAATAATCCTGCTTCAATATTAAAATTTAAAAAATAAAAAAAGACATCTCACACCACGGTTCGAACCCAAAACGTTTAGTTAATTACCCAAGGCTCTAACTAACTGAGCTAACACGACGTACATTAAATTGTATCAGTTCTTCAAATATTTAAACTAAATCAGGTTATGACGTCGTCTGACGCATGTGTAGAACTGATCTCATCATGAGAGGACGGTTTTTGCTGCCCCCCCCCCTGTAGAAAAGTGTTGATTTCAGGGTGAAAACTTCACGGTTTGGGCCAATTTTCCGCTATTTGTTAGGCGAAGGATGGGGCTTTTATATGCGATCAAATTTGTCAATTTTTGTTCTGTCTGTCGAAAGTTTTTAACAGATACACAAACATACACACATGTATACATACATACATACATTTTCGCTTTTATATATATATATATATATATATATATATATATATATATATATATATATATATATATATATAAACAAAGGATTGTCTTTTATAAAAAATAAATTTTTATAAACAAAATAATCAAAAATGAAATGATTTAATTTTTAAACGAAAAATGTCAATTTGGTATTTTTTTTTTCATAAGTCTAACTCGCCCTTCGCAATTGAAACGTCGATTTTTATATGTTTTCGGGTATTCATTCAATGAATAAACACCCCAACTCCCATGTTAAGAACGTCTTTCGGAATAGACACCTCAACCTCCCTGTGTTAAGAACGGCTTTCGGAATAGATATCTTATGCCTTGCCAGCATACTACAACATCTATAAAAGCTGACGTGTCGAATGTGAACGAAGAGTTGGACGTAATATAAAAATGAAACCGAATTTAAAACGGAACGAAATTTAAATTTCTGTTCCATTTTTACAACAACTGTAAAACAGAGCATTCTCCGCAAGTTTTACCAAAAATCATTTTCTTTTCAATTATTCTGTACTTTCACCTAAAAATTTAATAAACAAAGACTTGAATCTAACGTGAAAATACTATTTAAAAATAGCACGCTAATATAAGTGCATAAGTACCACTTCATTTGACTTATTTATATTCCAAAGGACCGTTTGAATAATTTTTCAGTGGCATTTGTGCTGTATTTCTGTAATTTTGCTGTATTTCTGCAATTTTAAATTTTAAATAATTTCATAATTATGAATGAATTCGCCTCTACATAATTTCGTCAACTGCGCTTTATTTTATTATTTTATTTACTACCGTCTTCGAAACATTAAATATAATAAGTTGGTTTTCGGGCCAAGGCTGAAAGTGTAGTATCTGTTCTGATGCTGCACATTCATGTTAACATAACGAATACATATGCACAAAGAAAACAGACTCATACGCACGCACATACACATACTCAAAGCAAACACACACGCACGCAAGAAATACAATGAAACAAAAGCACATGTATGTGTATAAACACTAATACACGCGTGTCCGAGTTTATGCGCGTTTAATAGTTTTATGGCACACACACACACGCACACGCACACGCGCGCACGAACACACCCGCACGCAGACACGTACACAAACACAGACCCTCACAAGCAAACAAAAAAACACGCACGCATACATGTATGCACGCATATGCACATGTATGTGTAGAAGCAAGTTTTTGCGGCCTATTAGTTTAATGGCACACACACACACACACATGCACAAACACACGCACGCAAGTAAACAAAAACAAACCCACGCGCACAGGCATACGCATGTGTGTGTGTGTGTGTGTGTGTGTGTGTGTGTGTGTGTGTGTGTGTGTGTGTGTGTGTGTGTGTGTGTGTGTGTGTGTGTGTGTGTGAACACAAGCACACACGTGCGGAAGTTTATGGAGCATATTAGTTTAATGACGCGCACACACACAGCATTTTTTTCATGTGTAAATAAATGTGTACTGCGTTGTCGGTGTGTTTAATGCGATAAGTAATAAGCCAGAAGGTTTCTCTTTCGTATGTATGTAATTGAAAGAGGCCATACTGAAATACAAGTGAGCGTTCGGTTTTGAGGTTGATACCAGTAATCTAGAATGTAGGAATGCTTAGAGTTCAGCCAATCAAAATTCAGTGAATAGGTAAAGGGAGACATCATTATTTGTGTAGATGAAAAGTGGTAAGAGTCTGCGATGTGTAAGAATTCAGTAGCCAGTTAATGACGGCGTAGACACGGGAAAGTTGGAAAAAGTATAAATTCGCGCGAGGAAGAACAGAGTCGTAAAAGGGCCTATGTGATAGGAGGTAAAATTGGAACTACTTCCTCTGTGGCTGATGATGATTATGAAGATGTCGCTGCTAGGAATAAATGTAGTGTTTTAATATTACGAATTAATGTATCTAAAATGTCGTTCTATAGTTAAATAAGGTAATGACTAAAGCTGTAAACATAAAAATTTGTATGTGTCATCTGTTGTAAACCTATGGTATTTTAGCCAGAGGGAAAACTGCGCCTCATTTATTATATATAGGGATTATTATTATTATTATTATTATTATTATTATTATTATTATTATTATTATTATTATTATTATTATTATTATTATTATTATTATTATTATTATTATTCACTATCAGTTTTCACATAGGCTAACATCAAATATTTGTCTTTGATAACAACAGGTGATGTTCTCTGGACTCTGCGTGACAACAAGTCTCCCAAGATTTCCAATATTCTTCCCTACTTTCGGAAACCTTTCATACTTATCGAGTGGATGTTTGGTTGGTGCTTTCTCATCTCGGTCAATCCATTTTCTTGACCCTCCACCACTATTTTTTGAAGTACCACTTGATGCTGACACTTTTAGAGGAGGAGGAGGAGGAGGAGGAGGAGGCAACTTACAATTATAGTTTCATTATTTTCCATGTAGTGTTGTTTTGTGTTTTACTTGTGTAGCAGTTTCTATGTGTCCGCCTAGTACTTATAGCTCATGTGTATTGGTGTCTGTGCATTCAAACGTTTTCCTTAATATTTCGGCCGTTTTCATTATTGTTATCCGTTGCATCTTCTCAGCCATCCATCTGATTTCAATCTTATTCTATTTTCACATTTTTTCGGGATTGTTCCTTGTGCTTTTACTATTATTGGTATCATCTTGACTTTCTTCAGATTCCATATTCTTTTCAGCTCTCCGACCAGTTTTGTGCATTTTCTTCCTTACTTGATTGTTTCTATTCTTATATTCCATTATGTGCTTTATTGTTTTGTCTCTTTGTCCACATACTACGCATTTACTATTTTCTTGTGTCTTGTCGATCTTTGCTTTGATGTTGTTGCAATATTTTGAGACTTACTTTTTTGCATGAAAATCAGCGGAAAACCCTAGGGGTAATGCTCAGAGTATATAGATTTCTATATGTTAAAAAAAAAAAATAGTCCTGGACAAGACGTTAAACTGTATCCATTTTATTTGTATTAACACTTTAACCTACTAATACGTAACTAATACTTTTGCTTAAAAAAAAATCTTTGTAATTTTCCTTCTTGACGTTTGAACACAATTAAAAATGGCGTATTTTTACATGCTAAAATTCTAGGATCCAAATGATTTCTAATTTTTGTTATGTCTAAGTAAATATAAAAATATATATTTATTTTTGAGCAGAACAAACACAAGGGACTTCCCCATTATAAAAAATAGGGAGGATGTTGCAATATTTTGAGATTGATGGGGTATGATCCCACACAGTCGGAAGATTCTATTTATAAACGATGCTGCTAAGAACTGACGAATCAAATTAATTCACGTTCTGCTACCAACCAATCAGAAACCAGAATTGCTTCATAAATATTAAACCTTTTCTGGAGCAATTTCACGTTCTTTTCCCGGATTTCGACACGGTAAGAATATTTTGTTCTATGGAACTGTCTACTACAACCAAGTCACCTCCCAGGACTTGTGTGTCACAGCGAACCATCTGAAACTGTTCTGAAACTCAAAATGGCTTACACTTCTAAAGATGTGGTGGGTTCTAATCACATTATCTTATGCGGCTGATATTAGGAATTCACTTTCTCTCTTTAGGTTTCATTTTCGTAGCCATTTCTTAGTGTTTTCGTGAGTTTCATCTTTTGTCATCCTTATGACTCGTCTGTGTAGCTGTTTCTCTTTCCAGTTTGCTTTTCTCGTCTTAACCCTTGTCTCTTCTTTGTCTGTCGCGTTCTTTCTTTCAGTGTCTCTTGTTGTTGTAATTATGCTTTCAGTGTTCCGCATTATCTATTTTTCTCACTTTTTTCGTATCATGTATACAGTCTTCTATACAAACCAGTCATCTTCCTCAGTTTTTTCGTTTTCACGTAAAGTCGGTCAGCGTCAGTCTTTGGTAGAGTACATGATGCATTGTCATAAGTTTCCAATTTTCTTTTTCATTCCTGCTGCTTTGATAGTGTTTGCAAGCTAATCCAGACACAAAATGCCATGCTTTCCAAGTAATCACTAGGGGCATTATCCTGCTTAAAGATGAGCTTTTCATCGTAAGTCAAGTAGAAAATTCTCAGTTAACATATTATTGTACTTGTAAGTTAATGTTAGGCTCTGGTCCATTGGCACTCATAACACCGCACACCAGAACTAGACCTCACCTACCTTACTGCGTTGAAACTGTGTACTTGGGATTAAATTCTTTGTCTTTCCACCGACGGGTATACTTCATACTATCAATGAATTGACTATTATACTTGCTTTCGTCGTTAAAAATCACTTTCGACCAATATGAAGAGACATGATCTTCATTGCATCTTACGAAGTTAACATGGCGCTTTCTGTTCTTTACAGAAATCATTGGCATAGCCTCGAAAATTAAATTCTTTCAGTCTATTCTTTACTGTAGAATATAAATATTACACTGTTTTCGGATTTGAGGGCCCGTTTCAAACATGTTTATAAGGCTGCGGATGTTGACAGCATTATCTTTCCTATAAGCAGTTAACTTAGGACGACCAGATGTAGGGGCAGTACGAACACTGCCGGTGTTTTGATATTTGTAGGTGTCATGTTTAGCTAGTATACATATTTGTCTCGGAGAGAACTTCGATGGTTTTCAACAAAAAAATGGTTGCGCCATTTTAATGGCTATTTCCTATTTTCTTTAAATATCTATTGACAAAATAACCTGGAAAGGATTTTTTCTCCCTAAAAAGGTAAATATAATGACTGGGGAGAGAGCATCATAAGGAAGAAAATATACTACAAAAGGAGTAGATAATGCCTGGGCGGATGGTATCACAAAAATCAGACACTACACTCTAACACGCAGGGATCTAACCCGAAAATCTGTATCTTACACTTAAATCAAAATAGGAGTATACTCCATACCCTGCCCTCAGTGTGGAAAAAATATACATAGGAGAAACGCAATGCGATCTTAATAAAAGAGATTATATGAACACAAAAGTGATACGAAAAATAATAATACACCTAATGCTATTTTCTGTCACATTATGGGGAATGATCACCACTTTGACTTGAATAATCCGACTCTCCTAAAACATATACAATAAATCAACACATCGTCTAATCGAATTTGCTCTCATTTCCCAATCTACTGATACAATTATGCAAAGAAAAGGCTTCTTCCATATTTATCCCTATCTGTAAAAATCATTATTAACGAAAAGAATTTAGAGACAGGATAAACCTAAGCAATTCTTTCTTAATTTCTTTCTTTTATGCACATATATATATATATATATATATATATATATATATATATATATATATATATATATACACAACAATCATAGACTGTATATCTATCTATCAATCTATATATATATATATATATATAAAGGTGAACGCGTCTGTGTGTCTGTCTGTGTGTCTGTGTACATTTCCCTACGTAATAACTATGTCAATTTTAAGTCTACAGACTCGAAATTTGATATACAGGTTACTAGGATTTGGGAAAATCTTTGTAATCAGTTTTCGGCTGAAAATTTGGCTGTTATGAGGTCAAAGTTCAACTATTTGACCTTTGAGAACTCTACCAAACTCCTCCGAAAATCTTGGGTATAAACAATTGAAATTTTAGATACAGATTCCTTAGACATGGATCTAATAACTCAATTTGAGCCCAAAACAATAAATCTTAAGGGGTCATAATAGCAGTCAAAGTTTTTAAAAAATTGACCTCTGCGGTCTCTACCAAATTACTCAGAGAATTTCTGGTCTAAACATTTGAAATTTTATATAAAGGGTAGTCAGAGAAAGGGCAAGGTTTTTAATCAGTTTGGGTCGAAAGTTTTTAGTTCCCAATATATAATTGTATGTATGTATGTACGTTTGCATGTCTGTCTAAAACTTTCGACAGAGGCGACGTATTTTTACAAGATCAGTATCGTTTTGACTAAAACATTCATATCTTCACCTTAAATTGGGCACTTTTCTACAGGGAGGGTCGCTTTCTTCGTCGATATTTTTTAAAGTAATCCTCTCCTTTCGATTGTCTAGAATTAATTAAAACGTACGTCACTTCCAGTTTGGCGGTGGTCGTAACAGCAAAGAAGTCAGGTTTTTCCCCCGTTCTTTTTCTCCTCCGCGGTACGGGTTCGAGCTTGTCTTCCTACTACCACATTTT
Organism: Euprymna scolopes; assembly: GCF_053919585.1. Lineage (NCBI taxonomy): Eukaryota > Metazoa > Mollusca > Cephalopoda > Sepiida > Sepiolidae > Euprymna > Euprymna scolopes. The sequence goes on along the minus strand of NC_136487.1, from coordinate 129,418,452 downwards.
TTTTTTGCTCAATACTGACATCAAAACACCCGGGTAACGCCGGGCTGAAATGCGAGTATATCTATAAAAGTAAACATGTATGTCTGTCTGTCTGTCTGTGTGTGTATGTGTGTGTCTGTGTGCATTTCCCTACGGAATAACTCTGGAAATTTTAAGTCTACAGACCCGAAATTTAAAATGCAGGGTACTGAGATTTGGGAAATATTTGTAATCCGTTTCCGGCCAGAAATTTGGCTGTTAAGGGGTCAAAGTTTAACGATATGAACTTTTAGAAGTCTACCAAATACCTCCGCCAATTTTGGGTATAGACACTTGATATTTTAGATATAGGTTCCTTGGATATGGATCTAACTCAATAACTTGATGAGAGCCCAAAGCAATAAATGTTAAGTGGTCATATTAGGGGTCAAAGTTAAAAAAACATTTACCGTTATTTTTGTTTTCTTTGTTTTGTTGTTGTTATTTTACAAGGTGGTGACCACTTATCAAGGCCCGGAAGCCACTCGAGGATAAGGGTTATTGCGTTTACTGTACGTTAGTATTGGAGATTTGATAAAGTGTCTTACTTAAGGGGGCGGTTCATCAGAAATTTGTTTATGTTGGACTTGAAGCCATCCAGGTTGTTGTCAGGTGGGAAACAGGCAACCAGAACAGAGTTCCACAGGCGTGCAGTTCTAAGAAAGAAGCTTTGTTCATTTAATCTACGTTTTGATTTTGGCACAGATAAGAGTAGGGAAAATTTTTGACAGTGGTTTCAGCTAGACGGGTGTTTATACTGAAAGATTGGCGAGGGGGGCAGAGATTGGAGCTCAGACAAGCACTTGTCATAGTAGCAACGATAAAACAAAGACAGGCTCGCAACGTCTCTCCTGTGGGAGAGAGGTTGCAGGGAAGAGAAAAGGGAATCACCCACTAAGCCGCGAAGCCTATTTTGTACTCTGTCAAGGCAGGATAGGCGGTTTTTAGCAGCTCCTGCCCAGATGTGGCAACAGTACTCCATCCTTGGTCGTATTTGGCTTCTATATAGATAGAAAATTGCATCAGGGGTGAAGATATCATTTGGAGCGATAAAAGGATCCTACCATTTTTCCAGCGACCTTGGCAACCGACTTGATGTACGTGTTCCATTTCAGGTCAAGAGTAAAGATCAACCCAAGAAGCTTATCAAACCATGGGGCCTCCCCCAGACGAGAGCCATCCATTTCAATTGATGCCAGATGGGGATCAGAGCGTTGATGATGTAAAGATAGGAGCTTGGTTTTAGATGCATTAAAAGTAACCAGCAACCTCTTACCCCACTGTACCACGCGCTCAAGATCAGAGGAGAGAGAATCAGAGAGAACTTTGTCATTTACGGCCTTTGATGTGTTGTCATAGATGGTCGTGACATCAGCATAGATGTCACCGAATGATTTAAGTATGTGTTTTGGGAAATCATTTATGTATATCAGGAAGAAAGTTGGGCCCAGGATGGACCCCCTGAGGGACTCAGCATTAATATTGAGGGCCTCTGATTTCTGCCGATCAACCACTACTCTTATGAGCTTATCAGAGAGAAATGATTTAATGACTGAGAAAACATTTCCAGTTATACCGTAACTGGAAATCTTGTGAAGTAGGCAGTTATGCCACACCTTATCGAAAGCCTTTTGTATCTCAAGAGCAATTGCCCTAGAGCCTTTGTCGAGAGATTCACTAATCCTATGAGATATAACAGTTAGCACATCTGCTGTAGATCTGACAGAACGGAAACCATATTGCGTGTCACTAAGAAGGTTGTTTCTGTTGAGGTGGTTGACTATTTCTCTATTTAATATGGATTCCAGCAGGTTACTCATGACACAGAGGAGACTTATTGGTCTGTACTGAGAGGGAGATGACTTATCACCTGAATTCTTAAATACAGGCCATACTGATGAGGTTTTCCAGGGTGTTTGGGAAGCACTTCTCTTTAAGGCAACGCTTAAAGAGTTTTGTAAGTATGGGGGCAAGTTCTGCTTGAAGCTTTTTCAGCACAATGATTGGGATGCCGTCAAGGCCAATCGCTTTATTGGAATCAAGGTTCCTGATTAGCTTGGCGATCTCACGCACAGATATTTATATGCTGCAGAGCGTGTTGTCCGTTATAGGAGGAAATATGGGGAGTTGATGGCCTTCGTCGCATAGGATAGAATTAGCTGCAAAGTTCTTGCCAAAGTTTTTGGCCTTGTCTGATGCTGACGAGATGACGTCAGGTTCATTAATGATGGTTGGGATAGAACGCACGCTTTTGTTTAGGATCCTGTTTGTTATTTGCCAAAAACTGGTGGGAACTAAGCCGCTGCTCAGATACTTTAAATTTAACGGACTGAGCATATAGCTTTTTTCCATTTTTTATTACTCTTTTTCAGTGGTTGCTGGCAGTCCTGGAAGCAGCTTTAGTCTTTTTTTTTCTCAACGTACACCTCCAAACACCCGGGCAACGCCGAGCAGAAATGCTAGTATATAAATAAAAGTGAACGTGTCTGTGTGTGTGTGTATTTTCGTATCTGTGGCTGTGTACATTTTCCAACGAAATAACTGTCAATTTAAAGTCTACATACTCGAAATTTCATATACAGAGTACTGGTTGATTGAGATTGTCGGACTGACTTCCTCATCTTGGTTGTTATTGTCACAACGTTTCGGTCGTTTTGCCCTCCAGCCTTCGTCAGGTGTTTTTGTATCGAACTGGGGAACCGTTTGTTAGGAGTCTCGAACCCAACCCTTTATTATTATTACGGGGGGTACCGTGTTTGGACTCCAGCTAGGCTCTGGGAAATAGTTGCTGATTCTCTGTTTTGAATGTTACTTTTTCACTGCCTTCGTTCAGGATTGAACTCAGCCCCTTTGGGTAACTGTACACTTTGATACAACGTCTAGGACCACTCGGCCATATGTCACTAGGACAATTTTTAGTTGGTTTTTGTTAATGTTAAACCTATGTTGTTATTCAATGTTTTCTCTCTCTATCAGAGGTGTCCAAATTGCATTCGGCTCTATGCTTGGTTTGCACCGTAGGTTGTTATGTCCGAGCATGTGAACTGTTTCTTTAAGTTTTCTCACTTTCCAGTGGGTCTCTCTGTTTATTATTTTTGCTTCATCCCATAGGGGGCGATGGTCCCCCTCTCCATCCAGACATGGTTGGCTATACCCGATTTTTCTGTCTCCCCTTTAGTTACCGCTTTTCGGTGTTCTTCCACCCTTACTTTAAGGGGGCGGCATGTTTCACCCTTGTAAACCTTTCTGCAACTGCATGGGATGGAGTATATGCAGTTTTTGGTCATGTTGTCCCCCATGTTGGGCTTCACTCGTACCAGGTGTTGTCTGAGTGTTGACTCGCCCTTGAATACCGTCCTGATGTTGTAGGGGGCACATATTCTCTGAATCTTTTCGGAGATGCCTCAATGAAAATACCTCATCTCAAAAAATACAGACAACAGTGTACTGGGATTGGGGAAATCTTTGTAATGTGTTTTTGGCCAGAAATCTGTTCAACGCTCTGACCTTTCAGAACTCTACCAAACTCCTCCGCCAATTTTAGGTCTAAACGTTTGACATTTTAGATATAGGTTCCTTGGACATGGATCTAACTTAATAACTTGATTTGAGCCCAAAACATTAAAGGTTAAGGGGTCATAATAGGGGTCAAATTTTAAAAAATTGACGGCTTTTTTTTTTTTGCTCAACATACACCTCCAAACTACCGGTCAACGCCGGGCTGAAATGCTAGTCTATTATATATATAAAAGTGAACATGTCTGTGTATGTGTGTCTGTGTGTGTTTCTGTGTACATTTTCCTACTCAATAACTCTGTCAATTTTAAGGTTACAGACTCGAGATTTAATATACCGCGTACTGAGATTTGAGAAAATCGTTGTAATCCGTTTTACATCAGAAATTGACCGTTATTTATTTATTTATTTATTTATTTTTGCTCAACATACACCCCAAAACACCCGGGCCACGCCGGGCTGAAATTCTAGTATATCTATAAAAATGAAAGTGTATGTGTGTGTGTTTCTGTGCCTGTGTACATTTCCCTACGCAATAATTCTGTCAATTTTAAGTTTACAGACTCGAAATTTGATATACAGGGTACTGAGAGTTGGGAACATCTTTGTGATCTGTTTCGGCCAAAGATTTGACTGCTAAGTGGTCAAAGTTCAACAATTTGATATTTGAGAATTCTACCAAACTCCTCTGACAATTTTGGGTACAAGCACTTGAAATTTTAGATATAGGTTCCTTGGACATGGATCTAACTTAATAACTTGATTTGAGCCCAAAACAATAAATGTTAAGGGGTCATAATAGGGGTCAATTTTTTTAAAAATTGATCGCTTTTTTTTTTTCTCAAGATAAACCTTCAAACACCTGGGCAACGCCGGGCTGAAATGCTTGTATGTATATAGATGTTTAATTTACATGAAGTCTCCCCATATTAGTATACGTAGCCCTAAATATTCGACCCTCTCGCTATTTACGATCCCTCTTGAAAAATCCCGCATAAGACGTCGAGCCTCTAGGTGTCTCCGACTCCATCTTAATTTCATACTACATAATCTATTATTATTCTATTCAGACTACATCTGTCATATAAATCTCACCTGTCTGTCTGTCTGTCTGTCTGTATGTATGTATGTATGTATGTATGCCTAAAACTTTCGAGAGTGGAGACGGATTTTTCGACCCTTCGGACGACAAATTTCGAAAATTGGGCTAAAAAAATTAATTCCTTCACCCTCAACAGGGCACTTTTCTACGAGGTGGAGTCGTTTTTTCGTCAAAATTTTCGAAGGTCATCTCCTCTTTTCAGTTGACTAGCCTTAATTTAAACCTTCGTCACTTCCGGTTTCATGATGGACGCAACGGAAAAGATGTCACATTTTTTCACGTTCTTTTTCTTATTTGCGATACGGGAACGAGCCTACCTGCCTACTACCACATTTTTTTTTTGCCCAACACATACCTCCAAACACCCGGGCAACGCCGGGCACCCAAGCTTGTGTATAATATAAATCTCACCTGTCTGTTTAAATGTATGCATGTATGTATGTATGTCTAAAACTTTCGACAGAGATCACGGATTTTCACGTGATTGGTATCGTTTTGAAGCTCGACCCTTCGGCTGACAAATATGGAAAAGATGGCCAAAAACATTAATTCCTTTACCCTCAACTTTTTTACAGGGGGAGTCGCTTTTTTTTCGCCGATATTTTCGGAAGTCATCCCCTCTCTTTACGATTGCCTAGCTATAATTTAAGCCTATGTCATTCCGGTTTGGCGATGAGGGCAACAGCAAAAACATCACGTTTTTTCACTTTCTTTTCCTTGTTCGCGGTACGGTTTCGAGCCTGCGTGCCTACTACCACTTTTTTTGCCTAATACACACACACACACACACACATCTCAAAACACACGGGCCAGGCCGGGCACCCAGGCTAGTTTCTATATAAAAGAGATGGTAATATATTGAAGGACTATATCATAGCAAATAAACGAATAATATATTATATATTTTTTCTAATAGAGAGTAGACAGTGCATAATGGATACGTTATCGACAGCTCCCGTTACTCTCGCTTCTCTTTATTTGTCACTCAATCCTCATATTTTAATAAGTGATTTTCTGACAACTTGAGAAGAAAAAGGTGTATTCTAGGTTGTCAGTATTTTGCGCGAACAGCCACCAGAGATGTCGGAAATTTCCTGTTTCTATGTCTATCCTTGAAGCCATGTCACTGGTAAGGGTGCTAGAGGTAAACGTTTTATCTGGGCTGACGTTATCTGCCTGATTGTCAGAGACCCGAAACTTTGATTAATCACTAAGCAGGTGCAAAGTACTAAAGCTGCTGTATTGCCATTTAGTGAATGGATTCTGGACCATGTAGTAGCTTCTGGTGGGGCCTTTTGATGCTATATTAGTGGGTAATTGTTACGGCTTTACCTTATCATGTGCTACAAAAAATAAATAAATTTCTTCGTTTCTATTTCTCTCTTACTTTCACTCTCTGTCCTGCTCTAAGCAAGTCTATCGACCTAGTACATAAATCCCAAAATTCCATCATGAAAAGTTTCAAGAAAAATTTCACGATTAAACCCGGATTTCCAACTTCCAACGTAGTCCCCCACTATCAAGTCTCCTTCTCTAACATCTGGGGGTCTACGTTCTAACCTTCCAGAGTTGAAACCCAATTTAAGGAGACTAAACCAGACCTATTATTTCTAAGCGAAACTGGTATTGGACAGACTATTTTCCTAGATGAGTTCGTAATTAAAGGATACTCTAACTTAACAACTTCTAAATCTGGCCCCCCAAGATCGCCATGGGCATGGAATATGTGCCTATATTAAAGATGGCTTTCCATGTGGTAGGAACATTTCCAGAGAAGATCCTAACTTACCCTATATGTGTTTCCGGGTTGCACTTGCTCACACTACTGCATTTATATTTGCTCTCTATCGCCCCCACAACAGCAGAGTTACTATCTTAAAAGCATATTTGAGAAAATTGACGATGTCTTATCTGCTTATCTTTCAGCTAACATTCACGTATATGGAGACTTCAATGTTCACAATGTGGAATGGTTAACTCACTCAAACAAGACCGATTATGAGGGGAGGTTCTGTCATGATTTCTTCATTGCTTATGACCTCACTCAGATTGTTCACGAACCCACCCGTGTGCCCGACACTGACGGCCAGTATTGCAAGTCTCCTAGACCTTTTTCTCACAACTTGCCCTGAACTATGTTCAGTTTCCGTTCTGTCTCCACTTGGATCTTCCGACCACTCTATTGTATCAATTAAGATAAAAATGAAATGTAAACGGATGCTTCCCATCATCCTGTAAAATCTCATTGTATTTAAGAATTCAGATGATCGGTCCTCTTCCTCTCAGTATGGACCAATAAGTCTCCTGTGCGTCATGAGTAAGTTGCTGGAATCTGTGTTGAATAGAGATGTAATCAACCATCTCAGCAAAACTAACCTTCTTAGTGACATACAATATGGTTTCCGTTCTGCTAGATCTACAGCAGATCTGCTTTCAGTTACATCTCATAGGATTAGCGAATCTCGACGGAGGTTACTTTTCTAGGGCAATTGCTCTTGACATATCTAAGGCCTTTGATAGGGTATAGCATAAGGGCTTACTTCACAAGATTTCAATCTACGAAATGTCTTCTCAATCCTCTCTGATAGGTTCATAAGACTAGTAGTTGATGAGCGGAGATCAGAAGCTCACGGTATTAATACTAGAGTCCCTCAGGGGTCCATCCTGGGCCCAACTCTCTTCCTGATCTACATTAATGATCTTCCAAATCATATCTTTACATCATTGGTAGACATTTATGCTGACGACACTACCATCTATGGTAGCACATCTAAGACCGTAAACGACCAAGTTATCTCCGATTCTTTCTCTTCTGATCTTGAGCACGTGGTACAATGGAGAATAGAGTGGCTGGTTACTTTTAATGCATCTAAAACTTTTATCTTTACATCATCAACGTTCTGATCCCCATCTGGCATCAATTGAAATGAATGGCTCCCGTCTTGGGGAGGCCTCATGTTTTAACAAGCTTCTGGTCTTAATCTTTACTCCTGCTCTGAAATGGAATACATACATCAAATCTGTTGCCAAGGCCGCTGGAAAATTGGTAGAATCCTTTTATCGATCCAGTAGATATCTCACTGCTGATTCAATTCTCTATCTATATAAGAGCCAGGTACGTCCTCGGATGGAGGACTGTTGCTACATCTGGGCAGGGACTGCTAGAAAGGACTTATCCTGCCTTGACAGAGTACAAAATAGATTCGTAGCCTTGTAGATGTCCTTTTCTCTTCTCTGCAACCTTTTTCTCACAGAAGAAATTTACGAATTTGTCTTTGCTTTATCGTTATGTTCATGGAAAGTGCTCGAATGAAGTTCAAACTATGAACCTGCTCGACGAACTTTCACAAGAACCACTCATATAGCTGAAAACACTATCAATAATCCCCTTACTCTTTATCTGTGTCTAAACCTAAACGTAGATTCAATGACCAAAGCTTTTTTTTGTTAGAACTGCACGCCTATAGAACTGTCCTCTGTTGCCCTGCTTTCCAGCTGACTACAATATGGTTGTCTTCAAGTTCAATGTAAACAAGTTCTTGTTGAGCCGTTCCACTGAAGTTAACAAATTTACCGAATTTCGATTACTAACGATTACTATATAGTCCAATTGACTACTGTACACTCTTTAGCTATTATCCTTGAGTGGCCTCTGGGCCTTGATAAGTGGTGATGCCTATATAAAAAAAATACGCATCCCTAAAGGAGGATGTAGTGCTTAGGAGATAATCTCATAATAGTATGTTTTGATAATGTTATTTTCAAATTATATGAAGTAAACACGAAACTCAAGAAAGTAAGATTTGTGTTAAAAATTATATTAATGGCTGTTTTTATCAAATATGATAAACACTTATAAAAAAAATGGTATAAAAACTCATTTTATAAGTTTTCATGTTTATAATCAGTGGAAGAAAACAACTTTATTTATTCCATGCGGATGTGGAATTTTATTGCTTCCATCGCCAAGCATTAAATTTATTTTAATAAACAGATTTAAAGACGTTAATGAACTAAAATATACCGGCCTGGGTTGTAAACCCATTTTCAGCTGATGCGCATATAGCTGAGAGAAAGTTCACAACATTTTCTATACTAGCCGAGGATCCGTCCTTGACAATCGATCCAAAAGGCTATGAATCGCTTTTAAACGATTCTTTATCGGGATGAGGTATGGGTTGGCACTTACGTAGAATGTGAAGCCGCTCAGGAATTTATTTTCTTTTCTTTTTTAAGGAGTTTGCTTTATAGAAATAGACGCTTCCAACGGGTTAGTTCTTGGCTATTTGGGACTTTGTAAAACATTTATCTTAACTGAAACCTAAAATTCGAATTTTATGTGGTAATTAGACAAGAACGTGTGATTATGCTTACAATGATAGTCTCACTCCGGTCGCCTTTATTTTTATTTATTTATTTATTTATTTTGTTTTGTTTTGCTAGCATATATAAAGTAGGTGTTAAGTCTACTATTGCACAACCGACTCTGACAATGTTTTCTTGACTTATACTACGCCCCTCTCCTTACCATAGAGAAACTAATAACTGACTGAATGGCTTAGTGACTACGGAACGGATACCGCATTATCCTATCTGAACATGAATGGCTCCTCCAAAAAAGCTGATTTTCGTTATCTTCTAACCTTGTACCACACTTTGCTTCAGTCGGAAGTAAATACATCCAACGTGACAAAAAAAAAGAAGAAGAAACTTGCTGCGTGTGCTGCGGGGAAAATAAGAGCTAGAGTAGACAATCTTTAGGCATCTAGAAACTTTAAACGCCATAATCACGTTAACATACCGGTTCTCGTTAAATCACCGAAGTTAAGCAATGCTGGGCCTGGTCAGTACCAGATGGGTGACCAGTTTGTGGGTGACTAATTTGAGAATACCAGCTGTATGTAGGAGGACGTCGACACCTCCCCTGCAAGAGCTGCGAAAACCTAACGTTGTCATCTCCCATAACAGGGATATACACGCTACTGAGAATCGCTTGTGAATTTTATGCTCCCATGGAACTTTCTCCTTCGGAGGAAACCGGTTAAACCTGCCTAGGGTTAATGCCGCAATTTCATTTCATTTCATTCATCTAGAGACTGATACAAGAGAGAGGTTTGATTTTTCTGCTTGTTTGGCGTTATTGATGGAAGGTTACACCTGGAATAAATTCGTAGGAGCATATTCCCTTGAATTACTTATATAATAATAAAAAGTGCGCACAACTGCTATGATGCGAAATGAGATGAAACATTGCATGTAGTACAAGTTATGAGTACGTAACTTATTAATTTTTAATTTTCATTCATTGCGAACTATTATTCTCATCTTAGTTGTTTCACGACGTTTCGGCCAACTATTCCTCTGGCCTTCATAGGGCGGTTATCACCTGATGAAGGCCAGAGGAATAGTTGGCCGAAACGTCGTGAAACATCTAAGAAAAGATGAGGATAATAGTCCGCAATGACGTAAGCGGTAGGGAAAACTATAGCCTTTAAAACGGAAATCACGTTAAAGACGAGAAGAACGTTCGATATCACGTTAGAGTGTGGATAACGTTCGAGAAGACGATCACCTGGGCGACGTCGGGCCGTAACAATGAGGAAATAAATGTTCTTACAAAGAAAAAGGGAGGTGAAGTTTGTTTACTTTGCGACTGGGGCCACAACGTGTTGGTTCCCGGACATGGTTACAATCACAGGAGAGTCGTTCTAAAAGTAAAGACTCCTATTTTTAACTCCAAAAGTTAAAGAACTACGAAGACAGAAGTAAATAAATAATAAACAATACTCATCTCAATAATGAATTCCAATTAAAATAAGAAGTACGCAACTTATTTAAAATAAACAGATTAAGAGCAGATGGTCAATCGAATTCATGACAGTTGCGAGAAAGTGTTGATTTTGGAAATTTGTCGTTGTTTTTGCGGTGTTATTCATACTAATTATCAGTCACAACTCCTATGGTCTTTCTCAGCTGTCCTCGCCAATTCTTTCCTATTAAAACGGCTATTACGAACGTACGCAAATAAATGCGGTACATTAAAACAAATCCAGGCACAAGCGTTATTTTTTTCACTAAACCCTCACTTGCCATGCCAAAAGGGAACAGTATCTATTCTTAAAAGAGCCCTCGGATATAAATTTAAATTATAATAGAATCAAGTGTTAGCCCCAGGAAGGAGCCCCTTGATCTCTTCAAACTTACTGAAGTAAAGTAATATGCCACTTTTATGAGTTTTTGTTTTTGCTTTTTGTTTTTTAGTTGTTGTTGTTTTTTTTTGCTTTTTTTGGGGTTTTTTTGGGGGGGGTTGGGTTTTTTTCTGGTTTTTTTTTGGGTTTTTTTTTTTGTTTTGTTTTTTGGTTTTTTGGGGGGGGGGTTGTATTACTGCACTAGAGGGCGTACCGTTACAGAAAAAAAATACGCATTTGAAAATATGTTTAAAAGTTAGCAATTTCTTGCTTTATACGAGCAAATACTGTTTTCCGTTTCCAACAATAAAACGTGCAAATTAATTATGAGAAATTTTTATCGCCAGCTTGTAGATCACACGCTGAAACGGCACCAGAAAATATCTATTTCTATGAATGTTTATATTTGTTTTATCTTGTCCATCGGACATTTATCTTATCTGTATTCGTTTTCTCCTTCTCTTTAGACTTAATTCGACAGCTTTTGAATGCGAAGACGCAGCCAAGAGACTGGAGGAGATAACGACACATAATTGATAACCGTTCGGCATTTTCTAATTGCATGAAGTACACCACAGGACCATAAACTGTAATAAAACGGATTAAAATAGAGGAGACCATTATCATAAATTACCGAGGGAAAGATGGTCGACTTAGTCTCAGATAAATTCCGACTCGTAGTGCTCTCTCTCTCTCTCTCTCTCTCTCTCTCTCTCTCAATCTCCCTTTCCACCCTCGCTCGCTCTCTTCATGACTCTATCAATCTATCTATTTTTATATATGTATACATATATATTAAAATGTGTGTGTGCACGTGTATGTGCGTCTATCCGTCTGTCTGTCTGTTTCATTCTCTATCACCGTCTACGAACTTTTATTCTGGTAGTCTTTCTATAATTGTAAGCCGACTGGACTTAAGTATTTGAACAGTTTTTAGACTTGTGTTAAACATATTAAAACTCTTTCTTTCGCTCTCGTTCTTTCGCTTTCTCTTTCTCTCTATCAATCAATCTTTCTCCCCCTCTCTTTATTCTTTCTTTCACTCTCTTAACATTTCAGTGTTTCATATTTATGACGTCATTAGTTAATGCAAAAATCCTCAAGCGAAACGTGTCAAATGCAACATTTCATTAAAGGGTTTTAATCTATTTTTTCCAGATACGAATTTCGTCCACACCACAAATGACATCACAATTTCGATTGTCTATTGTATTCTAATTCTCACGTTCACACAACAATTTTCTCAGGATCATCGAAGTTAAGCAACGTTGACTCTGGTTAATAAAAAAGTAAGTGACCATTTGAAAATAGTAGGTACTGTGCGTTATCTCCCCTGACCATGATATAAATACGGATAGAGATTGCTTGTGAATTTTATAATCATAGAAACTTTACTTTTGAAAAAGTAAAAGTCTCATTACGTCATGGGTGAATACAACCAGGCATTACCAAATATATATATATATATATATATATATATATAGTCATCCACATTCAGTACTGTTTCGGTGTATCACAGCTCATCAGTGCGACTAGACAAGAAACTACCTCAAGCCAAGGTCGAAATACGACAGTCAAGGCTTCGAACCATTACGCTAATCGGCAGCTGATGTACGGGTAATGAATTAACGATGTTCTGAAACACACACACACACACACACAGACAGACACACACACATACACACACACACATATATATATATGTATATGTGTGTATATATATATGTGTGTGTATATATATATATATATATATATATATATATATATATATATATATATATATATATATATATATATATATATATATATATATATATATATATATATATATATTAAAAGCTGAGGGATTAATAATTGTAAAATTATCAAGTTTACATAGAGGGAAACATAACAGAATCCAATTTTTTCATGTACGATCATATCAGAAACGATATCCTTTTATTTATTCGATATTTACAAATAAAAGCATCAAGAGATGATTAAAATATTTCTGGATATCGTCTCCTCATCAGCATAAAACGTGGGGAGGGAGAAGATATGCGGAAACATTTTAATTATTTCTTGGTGCCTTTATTTGTGAATATCGAATAAATAAAAGGAACTATTATTTGTTTATTAATTTAATTTTTTATTAAATGTATGTTGCTTATTTATTTTTTATTTTATTATTTGTAATCGATAATACCCATTTAGTAATTGATTTATCTGTATCGTTATTGACTGATATTTCTTTTATTTTTGTTTATTTATTGCGATCGACGCTTGGGGAAGAAGCATAGCAGAAAATGAAATCGATGCGACGTAATGGTTTTAAATCTAAGCATATGTATATCTATAATATAAAGCTGAATGTGTGTGTGTGCGCGCGTGTGTGTGTGTGTGTGTGTGTGTGTGTGTGTGTGTGTGTGTGTGTGTGTGTGTGTGTGTGGTCACGAATAGGCTCCTATATGGTTAATTATTTTAAAAAATCTGATTACATATAATGATAGAAGATGTATCGAGACACAGGGATGGATATGTTTGATCCTGCAGAACGGTGGTTCATTAACATTGTGGGGTTTGCGTTTGCGCCTGGTTCACAAAGTATGGAAATAAAATATTTAAAACTAAAAAAAAAAAACGTTTACAAGTGTTTTTGATATAGATGTACATAATAATACTTTGATAAGTATGTTTTAACTTAAATAGGGATGGTATAATAAAATTATTGGGGTCTACGTTCGCGCCTGGCCTCCATAGAATGAAAATAGGCACAAACTTTAATAAAGACTTTATATATCTATCTGCGTAAGTATACTTTGATAATTATGTTTCAGTTTGAAGAAATATTGCATAATAAAATTATGGGGTGTTCGTTCTCACCTGACCTCCATAGAATGGAAATATGTCACAAAGACAACAAGGTTTTTTAATATATATCCACAGAATATTGTGATAAGCGTTTCAGTGTGAACAGGTATAGTGTAATAAATTATGGGGTTTATCTATTTTATTTTTACTTTCATCATATTTTGCTTTGGTTTTGATATCCCCAAATTCGAAGCTATCTCTTTACAACCCTTCCTTTTCATAAGCTATCAGAGTCCATTTTCTGTAGGCTGCTTTTGAACCCAGTCAACGACAGGTACTTTTGCTAGTATATATATATATATATATATATATATATATATATATATATATATATATATATACGTGTACAAATACACACATATACACAAACACACACACACGCGCGGTTCTAGGTTCAATCTTTGGCTTGGGAGAGGTCCTAGTCTAGCGGCACAGATGAGTTGTGATACAACGAAACAGGACTGTATGTCGATGACTACAAATATATTTTAAGCCCCCCTCTTTGGGTAGAGCACTGTCGTAAATGATCTCTACCGCTACTTAATTGGCTGAAAATGCAAAGCTCGTTGTTTGTTTGTTTACGAACAGGCGATTTTGTTACATAGGGTTATCATTGAGGGGCACCATTTACGTTTGGTGTATAACATAAAAGGATTCCGTGTGCGTATGATTGTCTCTAATATAAATGGTTGTGTGTTTGATTATCATAAAGGAAATCGTGTGTGTGACATGTATTTTCAGAACCTACCTCTGCTTCTTCGATGTTGGACCATCTGGAAATTTCTCATCCTGGAGAGAGACTTAATACCTGTTTGACGAAGATTTATCACTCCAAGACGATGAATGGGTTTTATAGTTTTTATTTCACTTTCCCCAGAGATCCTGCAGAAGGTGGAAGTGAAATCGGCCTGTGTGGGTTCTTCTTCTACACACGTCAGCGTTCGCCCCCCCCCCCGTGGAGAGGAGGAGACAACAGGAAGCCGTCCGTTGTCTTCTGTGTCCAATTCAAATCTCTCAGATCTAGCCAACCTGACCACGTCACTCATACGTAATCTGGTCAGCTGACCTTCGGTTCTGGTAAACGTGCCTACACTCCACGTTTACTCACCTCTCTCTCTCTCTCTCTCTCTCTCTCTCTCTCTCTCTCTCAATCCATTGTGTAACAATTTGAGCTCTATAAAGGTGGTGGCGGGTGTCTATTTAAATAGATATTCCGACGAGTTATTTACGGGCGTCGATTCCATGGCCGAGTGCGAGAACTGCCGACTGTCAACACGACGGTTCTAGGTTCAATCCTCGGCTTGGGAGAGATGCTAGTCTAGCGGCACTGATGAGTTGTGATACAACGAAAAAGGACTTATGTCGATGACTACAAATATATATATATATATATATATGTTTATGATAAAATTATGTTTATTTATTTATTTGCGAACAGTTATCATCCTCATCTTCATAGTTATTGTTTCATGACATTTCGGCCAACTATTACTCTGGCTTTCGTCATGTGGTTAACCGCGACGGGTTAGCAATGCTGAGTCTTGTAACTATATCCTTAGTACTTGCTGCCTTCCGTAGTTGTTATCGTCTCACCACATCTTTATCCAACTAATCCTCTGGTCGGTTTTGGGTAGGATTGAAACCGCTATTTTCAGAAAATACTCACCTGGAACCGTAGAGACTCGACGCCACGGATGCCGAGGGACAAAACCTGTTGAGACGACGACGACAACAACTATGGGAGGCAGTAATAACAGAGAATACAGTTAAGAGACACAACCGAACGAAGACATGAGGAATAGCTCATGAAACATCAACTGTTAAAATAAGGATAACAAATAAATAAATACACAAATTATTCGCTTAAAAGATTCTAATAATAAGAAAGATTATATTTATCTCTACAATTATATAAATGCAACTTTATCTCTATATTTGAGTTCGTTCCTATAGACTCCGAAACAACTGAACAGATTTTCTTTAAAATTTACGCAACTTTAGTGTATAAGTCTGGGAGTGATCTTAATTAAGTTTTGTCTGAGAATACTCCCGATAATTACCGATAATTACCGATAATCGAAACCGTTATTTTAATTTATCTATCACCAGTAAAGCCATTTTTTCATGTCGTCGCTTAGCAACGGGCCGTGAAAATTCTACTGTGGGTAAGTTGATAGCGTGTTTTTGTTGTTTTGTTTTTGTTTTTGTATGAAGTGGTCTGTAGGTTCAAACTCCGCATGCAAATTTCTTAATTTTTTTTTGCAATAACTGCAAAGAATTTTATAAGACTTGAAAATTTACGTGTTTTTTCTTTGTTTTTTTTTTAAGAAGTTTATATAAAATAATTTTATAAAAGAAACAGTAGGTCCTCTAGAGTGCAATATAGAATAATATATATTTTGGACTAAGTTACTGGATGGAGGCACGTGAAGCTTCCTCCCGGGCGATTTCACGGATTCCGATGACAATAAAAATATAAGAGTGTGGAATATTCGTTGATCATCATTCAATCCCGGGCAACGTCGGGTCTTCAATTATATTTTGCCATTTATTTATACCAATCGTTTTAATCATTAAGCTAAATATATGTTAAATATAACTACATAGCGCATAAAAATAAATGACAAAAATTCCTTATTCCAAAGTTCAAGATGCTGTTCATCTGTACGTATATGTACGTATGTGTGTATGTGTATACATATTAACGGATACACTTTAGCATGGAAATCAATATAAGTACACGTAGAATTAACTCCCTTATACCATTCCTATTATCTAAGATGAATATTAAGATAAGACCAATACAACAGTGTTTAACACTCCTAAGTACACACAAAAATTAATCATTTATATACACTAAAACAATCTATGATAATTATTATATAATAACAATACTTAATAACCATCACAACTCGTATCACGGTCCTGGATATGACCTTAAACTATATCCGATGGTGAAGCCCCAGCTTGCAGGCCTTAGGGAGTATGGAGCCACCCTTTAATTGCCATTACTCCCAGGTCCACTCTGACTCGGAGTGGTAGTACCTTTTAGGATCCCAACTATGGGTTAAATAGAATACGACTTAAAAAACAAATACACTATATTAAAAAATCGTTCTTCAAAATCACAAAACTCGGCATTAAATAACCTGAAAAGGGTTGATATGCCGTAAAACAAAACAACCAAACCAAACCAAACAACTCGTATCCTAGAAATTGATTTAACCAGCCAGATTTCGACGCTGACTTCCAGAAATAAAGTAAGCAAAAAAATAAAAATTTAACAGGCACAGAAAAATCATGAAGAAGAGATACTACTCTCGAAAAGTAAGAACATCATGTTAGTAAATAAACGTAATATAATTGAAAATTATTGAAATTTTCTTCTAATATTGTCATTATTCTTTTATATACAAACGGTGTTTCCCATGAACCGCATTGATATAGCCTTCGAACACAACTCCTTTCGTAATTTTCTGAATATTTCCCGTCCTGACTCATCATAATAATAAGAACTCATTGGCTGATAAGAAATAAAGCGAAATGGACACGATTACATAAATCCGAAAAGGTCCGAAGTGTATTTGCAATTGTGTTTCCTGATAGTTACGCTATCTTTGATATATAAATATATATATATATAGAGAGAGAGAGATAGATAGATAGATAGATAGATAGATAGATAGATAGATAGATAGATGATAAGGTGCAATTAAACGATTTTCTTCCCAGAGATCCATGCTATACGACGAGGGAATTCGTGAAAGAGATGAACTGTGATCATAAAATTGATAAATCGTCTTCGTTCAATGAGAGCCGTTTCGAAATTGCTTTCATGAGTGCCACTTGCGTTTAATGACCGCCAGAAAAATCATCGCATAACATATTCAATATATTTTCTGGTCTCGACATCGCTTGCCATGCGGTCATAAACTGCGTGGCGTTATTGCCTAGTGAGTGGTACTAAAATGAATGCTGTCTTTACGTCAATTTGAAGCAGCGTGAAAAAAAAATTGCTCAATCCCCATAAGCAAGCGAAACCTCGAGCAAATCAAGATGTTGAAAATGGGTTTACTTTCTTTGATCGACATTAGATTTCAAGAGTCTGAAACATAAGTTCGGTGCAAAAGTTTTTGTTGGTTTAAAAGGGGGATGTTTAGCAATAAAAAATTTATTTTGTGCATTATTATTATCATTATTATTATTTTTATTATTATCATTATTATTATTATTAGTAGTAGTAGTAGTAGTAGTAGTAGTAGTAGTAGTAATAGTACTACTACTACTACTACTACTACTGAAAAATATCCCTATGATTACATTATTCATTTTTGGTCCCCCGACAAAAGGAGGGTGGACCTGTACATTCACGCTTGTCCGTTCGTCCGTTCGTCCGTTCGCGCTTTTATCAATAACTACGCCTTGGAAACTTTTGGAAATTTTGCACAAACATTAAACATGATATAAGTAAAAAAAAAAAAAAAAAGGTAACAGAACGGATTTTCTTGGAAAACTCCGGTTACCCCCTAGGATTGCCTTTTAGGTTAAAATGCTAAAATTGACATTTTCGTGTTTATTAAAAAAAATTAATGCCTTGGAACTTTCTGAAAAGTTGTAACTAACTTTCTATATAATTTTGTTTGTCTGTACTTCGTGAAAACTCTTGGGTGTACTCCAGGGGCTGTTTTAGGGTTAATAAAAACACTCCATTTTTGGGACTATTTTACCATATTTGTCCCAAATTTTCTTTGCATGCCTATTTAGCAGTTTTGTATGGTGCTGAACTCAAATTTAAATATGTTAAGGCCTTGGAGGCTTTTGGAGCTAAATGGGTGGAGGGCAAATGATGGACTTAGTAATTTCTTTTTTTTGTTTTGCATGGGTAGAACTAAAATTTATATATGTTAATGCCTAAAACTGCACCGTTTGTTCATTTTCTCCAGGATTTAACGTCCCCTGGCGACTTTTGGGGCTAAATGGGGGGGGGCATGCTGAACTTAGTCATTTTTTATGCTTCGTTCATTGTGTACTCACGGGGAACCATGAATACTTCATTTGTTACTTCAAATTATTAACGCATTAATTATATTTTTCTGCAATATATTTACCCAGATTGATCCGTAGTCAACAATAAAGAGTATATATGCAGATGGGGCCCGCTCATAACTTTTATATTCCCTAAGAATTTCTTCGTTTTTAGGGAAATAATTCATATATATATATATATATATATATACAGAGAGAGAGAGAGAGAGATAACGGTTTTTAAAAAATAAATAAATAAATAATACGTCCAAATAAAAAATGGGCGACTTTCTAAGAAAAACACCGGTACTCCGAGGCGGAGACATAAACATTAATATCGTTTAAAAAATCAAAACCAAACCACTTAAACAGATGAACGATAAAAACGAAGCAGTGACCCGTCTATAGCATCATAGCGGAGTGGATTAGGTCGCTGTATTCTTTTCCTGATCTACATTAATGATCTTCCAAATCACATCCTTACATCATTTGTAGACATTTATGCTGACGACACTACCATTTATGGTAGCACATCTAAAACAGTAAACGACCAAGTTCTCTCCAATTCTCTCTCCTCTGATCTTTAGCATGTAGTACAATGGGGAAAGGAGTGGCTGGTTACTTTTAATGCATCTAAAACCAAGCTTCTCTCTTTACATCATCAACATTCTGATCCACATCTGGCATCAATTGAAATGAATGGCTCTCGTCTTCAGGGGGCCTCAAGTTTTGACAAGCTTCTGGGCTTGACCATTACTCCTGATCTTAAATGGAACACGTACATCAAATCTGTTGCCAAGGCCGCTGGAAAAATGGTGGGATCTTTCTATCGATCCAGTAGATATCTCACTGCTGATGCAATTCTCTATTTATATAAGAGCCAGGTACGTCCAAGGATGGAATACTGTTGCCACATCTGGGCAGGAGCTGCTAGAAAGGACTTGTCCTGCCTTGATAGAGTTCAAAATAGACTTCGTAGCCTCGTAGGAGATGTCCTTTTCTCTTCCTTGCAACCTCTATCTCACAGAAGAGATGTTGCGAGTTTGTCTCTGATGTATCGTTATTTTCATGGAAAGTGTTCGACTGAGCTTCAATCTATGGTCCCCCCTCGCAAAAATTTCACAAGAAACACTCGTCTAGCTGTAAACACTATCAATAATTCCCCCCACTCTTTATCTGTGCCTAAACCTAAACGTAGATTCCATGAACAAAGCTTTTTTATTAGAACTGCACGCCTGTGGAATTGTCTTCCGTTTTCCTGCTTTCCGGCTGACTACAATATGGTTGTCTTCAAGTCTAACATAAATAAGTTCTTGATGAGCCGTTCCATATAAGTTATCAAATTTACCAAATTTTCATTACTAATGATTATTATATTGTCCAATTTCTACTGTACACTCTTTAACCCTTATCCTTGAGTGGCCTCTTGTCCTTGATAATGTGTTGATACCTATGAAAAAAAAAGAAAAAGTCCAATGTGAACAAGTTCTAATTGAATCGTCCCCCTAAGTAATCCAAGTTACAAAATTCCCACTGTTTACTATGCTAAAATCACAATGACTAATGTATACCTATTAACCCTTATCCTCGAGTGGCCTCAGGGCCTTGATAAGTGGTGACACCCATGTAAAAAAAAAATACATAAGGTCTAAGGTTCGAATCCTACCAACAGTCAAGCTACGCTGATGAGGAGTAGGGCTCCGAAACACGCGTGTCCGTAGATTACTGTTTTTAAAAATTAATAAATAAATATATATATATATATATATATATATATATATATATATATATATATATATATATATGGGGGCGGGGAGGGGGCGGCTTTAACCGTCGTAAAATACGCTGAAATATGATATTTCAATTTGTTTAGATTTCGTACAGATCATTATAGAGTCGTGATTTTAAAAGAAAAAAATTTGGGTGCTATCAGCAAGAATCGAACGTAACCACTGTATGAAAGTGACACGCATATAAACAGATTAAAAAATAAAAATTAATAATAAACTAAAATAAATGTACAAAATGTATAACGATTTTGACCCATTTTAGACCCTTAAAAACAATTTTAGACCGAGATTCTAACCTTGTAAGCAAGGTTCGGAACTAGGTTCAGAAATAGGGTCAGAAATTGAATGTAGAATTCGCATAGTTCAATTTAATATAAAATAGTAAATGTGTTTGAATGAAAGGAATTTTGATTATTACATCCTTTTTATAAAAACTGAATTAAAATAAGTTCAGTTAGAAGAACGAACAATAGAAAGTTAAAAACGTGTTGAAATATAAGTTAGGTCGAAAAATAGGTTAAGAGAATTCTTTATTGGCAGAAGTGTGTTTTGGAAATGTATGCTTAAGCCACGTGAGCTCAGGCCACGTGGGTCAAGCACGTTTGAAGCCATACATGACGTCATAGCAGAAAATGAATTCTTAATATAGTTGCTAGTTTTAGAAAATTAGACAGAGTGTGACAGAGTTGGAGACAGAAGGCAGTCGAGTCCGGATCAAATAAGTGGAGAATTCGCCTTTGGAAGCGAAGGGTTAGAAAGTTTTAATCATGTAGTCGACTTTGAATTCCTGGAACCATCATCATTGCAACCGGCCGAATGTAATAAAAGAACACGTTATATTTTGTAACTGTGTCTTCGTGTTGTGTCATTCTTCAACAATTAAAGGTAATGTGAAACATTCTTTATATGAGCATTGTGTCCTCTCATCTTAATGAACTTTGTCTCACTCATCGTTATAATGAACTTTGTATATAACTCATCTAAGTAATGATTGCCCCCTCTTCTCTGTGTTAAAGAACTGATCACTATCTTTCCTCTCTCTAATATCTATGTTAAAAGAAGAAACATCTAAAGAACAGTAAAAGGTATAGATGTCTCTGTCACCTCTCTCCTCTCCGCCTCATCAATATACATGTCCGCTGTCTCTAGTAAATATGAATGTCTCCATCCGACACTCTCTAATAATTTCAATCTATGCAACATAAAGACCTATAAAAGAACGATCCATAAAAAAAAAACAAATCATTGCGCCACCTGGCGCCGCTCTGCGACTTTTAGTTTAAGAGTAGATAGAGTTTGAATATATGGAGACCGACAGACAGACATATAGCCCTTTATGTATGTATATTCTTCAGAATTGCTAGACGTTTGAACTTTCTTCCGAGATTCTGCTTTCCCAACTGTACTGATATGCAGAAGTTCAAGTGTAATGTTAACAGACATCTTGCTGCTCAACTCCCAACATAGTATCCCTGATACTTATGGTCTCTACAGTAGCCCTTTAAATCAAAGTAGCACTGTGCCTTATTTGGGGTGAAAATGGGATTTAAAAAAAAGTATTATTTTTTTTCATTGATCTATCTACTATTATACAGAAGGAAATTTGCACGTGCGTGCGTGTGTGTGTGTGTGCGTGTGTGTGTGTGTGTGTTTGCATGTGTGTATGTGCGTGTGTGTGTGCATCTGTGTGCATGTGCGTGTGTGTGTGTGCGTGTTCGTGTGTATGTGTGCGTGTGTGTGTTTGTGTGCGTGTGTGTGCGTGTTCGTGTGTGTGTGTGCGTATATGTGTGTGTATGTGTATGTGCGTGCGTGTATGTGCGTGTGCGTGTGTGTGTGTGTGTGTGTGTGTGTGAGTTCGTTCCATGTGGACTCGATAATGACAGGGCCGATTTTTATGAAATTTCATACGAAGGTACTTTATGTGCATATTAGTGCTCTTCTATAAATTTTCTATCGGAATGTATTCGACAAGTATCGATAATCAATAATCCAAATAATCCGATGAAGGTAGGAACAGACGATTTTGACCAAAATTAACACCTTACACAGCCTAACATTACAAGTGCATTTGAGAAGTTTTATTGCCACATAAGCCGAAAGATCCATCCATATAAAATCAACATTAGGTTCTTTGATATGACAGGGGCGCGTTCGAAATAAATGTTTCTGCTTAGACCACAATTGCAGCATGATACTTGACTTTTGAATTTTAAACTTTAATTCAAGCCGTTATATATATAAAATAGTTTTTCTGATCAATAGTAAGTTCTCTACAGTGCAATGTAAACTACAATGTAATGTGCCATAAGTTACTTCGGGTGGCATGTGAAGCGTCTCCCCTGTGAACTGCGATGGGTTCCTAACCAGATAAGTCAATCAATCAATTTGATTGAAAAATGGGCGATTTTACCGCTTCCGATGACAATAAAAATATGGGAGTGTGAAACATTCCTCGATCATCATTCAATCTCGGGCAACGTCGGATCTCTCTGCTTGTTATTTATGTTTATTTTTGCATTTTATTTATGTGTCTTTTTATATATTTAATGCTTTATTTTAGCCATTTTCCAATTGTTTATTGCTGCACTAGTTTTCGGAATAAGTTGTGCGCGTTGTTATTAAAACACTTATAGGAATCCAAACATCTGAGGAGTGCATTTAGGGTTATAATTTCTTATCGTTGTTCTATACTTTACGTATATTTATGATCTTTCTGGTCTTAACTTTCTAACGTTTTCTTTCTGTTGTAAATTCGTGAAACCAGACGGAAAGCAAGCGTTTTCTATACGATCGACCAGTTGGATTTGATGAGGGGCAATTAAACTAGTTTCTTCACAGAGATCCACGTCAGATGACCGGCGAATCTGTAAAAGTGTGAATTGCGATAACAAAACTGTGATAAATCGCCTTCATTTAATAATGGAAGGTTCAGAAATTGCGTTCGCGAGTTCCATTCGCGTTTAATGACCGCAACGAAAACCAGCGCTAAGAAATTCAACAAGTTTACTGGCTCGGCACCCCGTTGTCCATCCGGTCATAAACTGCGTTTCTTTATCGCATTGTTATTAATGGTAATAAAAAAAGAATGCTGTTTTTACGTCAATTTTAAGCAGCATAAAGAATTGTTTAATCCCAATATGCAACCGAAATCTCGAGCAAACCAAGATGCTGAAAATGAGAAGTTATGTTTACTTGACATTAAATTGCAGCAATTTGAAATATCTGTGTTTATTTATTTATTTATTCATTTATTTATTACTTCAGAATGACTACAAAAATATCGAGGGTTTTTCTGGGTTTTTTGCCCTCCCCCCGCTCGACAAAAGGAGGGTGGACCTGTAAATTCACTTTTGTCCGTTCGTCCGTTCGTCTGTTCGTCCATTCGTCTGTTCGCACTTTTCGCAATAACTACGCCTTGGAAATTTTGGAAATTTTGCACAAACATAAAACATGGTATGAGTTAAAAAGTAACAGAACGTATTTTCCGGGAAAACTCCGCTTGCCTCCCTGCTTTCGGGAAGAGCAAACTTGTCATTGTTGCCTGGGGCGCAATCACCAGGGAATACCGACAGGGCTACTCAGGCATATGTTTGTAGCGCCGAAGTACTCTTCTTGGAACACATTTTCCCAACTTGCAGCCTTGTGTCACATCCTTTCGCCGTGGGAGAGAGGTAAATATCAGTCTGTTAACTTCGAAGTTAATATTAGTCGAGGTTCCAACCTCAACAATCAATGCGACATAATCTAGGCCATTTTGATGGCCTTTTTTTCCTATCAGACCGATGCAAAATGTTCTGTGTAGCCCTAGGAGGTCCATCCTCCCAGGCCTTGCTTGTTGTCTGAGACGCCCTCACCGGGAAATGCCAACGAGGCTACTCAGACTTATTTTTGCGGGGTCGAGTGCCTCTTCTCTTAGGGCGGTGACCCATTTTCCACCTTCCGACCTTGCGTCACATCCTCCCGCTGTAGGAGAGTGGTGAATACCGGTCTGTTAATTCATAGCATATCATCTTGACCGAATCTGCTACGACGATTGCTCATTGTATGTTCTGTTTTGTTTCAATATATTCTACATTTCTAACTCATATCTGTGCTTGTTTTTTGTTGTTGTTTTTTCTTAGTGACCCGTCCGGGTCACAACAACTTGACGACGAGGGACTCGAATCCACGTAAGGGGCTATCCACAACCTTTATATATCCCCGACAACGTCAGGATATGCGATATATATATATAATAAATTCCACAGCCAAACAACGTCGCAGCCTACAAGAGCCATGACAGTCAACGAACCGGATGTCTAAGACTCGAGTTTCGCCCTCATTTTGGCTCATTAGTAAGACACATCCGAACTCAGGATTCGAAACCCGAGCCTCTTGCATGCAAGGCGAGTACTCTGCCAACTGAGCAAACACCCGCACGTAAGAAATTCTATTAATGAACACAGATCAAACAAACCACTCGGAAATCCTACTGTGAAAATGAGGTTATTCGCTGGTTGGATGACCGCATCCCTCGTTGAGACGAAGTATGTCCACTTTCACATTCGGATTTTGGTTCGGTTTGCTTGATCAGTGTTACTTAATAGAGTTTCTTGTGTGCGGAGCGCATGCAATAAGTAATGATAAAAGCAAAAAGAATAACAGCGAAAATTAAAACAGCAATAAACCTAATGCAAACAATTAGCGCTTTGTCGATACGAAGGCCGAGAAGTAATAAAAAAAATCCTGTTATAACGGTTTGTCAACAACAACAGTAATAACATTACACGTTTTTATTAAATTGTTAGGTGAAAATATCGAATACTCAAAAATCTTTGTCCGTATTCAACAAAAGTGACGCATGTAGAGCTCTAGTTTTTGGGAGTACCGGATAAGTCCTTGTCCGTCTTTCACAAAAGCACATTATGAACCATACAGAGCTGTAGTTATAGATGATAGAACGAAGCAGCGATTCCGGGGTCTGTGAGAAAAGAAAACTTAAAGCGGGGAAAATATTACCTACTACGTAACTGAGAGAGTAACGCAAGGAGGGTCTAATATGATTTTTGTAGAATGAAGACAAAATTTGCGCATTTTAGTTCAAGAGGATGCTGCAGTATTAATTTTGAATCGTGAGTGTGAAATATTTACATAAGAATTACCCCTTTGGTTTTCTATGAGTTCGATAAGGTTATAAGGGAGCCAACCTCTGAATGGACTCAACCACCGTCCATATATACCAGAATTTAAACGATCATAGGTAGGGCTCTAGTTCCGGACCAATGTTTGCGTACTCGGTGGAACGCAATCATTCTTTTTAAGGTGTAAGTCAATACGTGTATTAATAAAATACAAACAAAGTGTTACAATCCTTTACTTACACTTTTGTTATATTTTTATTGTAGCTAATTCAGAGCCATAACACAGTTGACAGAGGAATTCAAGAAACGCACTCATACCGAAACCCTAATGCCTTACCAGTCTAACAGCAATAAACCAGTATTCTCATAATACTGGAGACAGAAGAATTCGAAAACTCACGAAAGGAAAAGGAATTTAAGAATCCAGTGTTCTTATACGAGAATTCGAGGAAGATTATTTTTCTCGCGGTAACACCAAAAAATAAAATAAAATAACAACTTTGTTAATTGACTTTTAAAAAATTACCCGGGTAAAACCCTACTCCCCTTAAAAACTTGCAGAACCGGATAAGCACAAGACGAAAAACTGTAAGCAAAATATTTTTATAAAACCAACAAATGGTGTCGGTCTATCCTACCGGAAAAGTACATTTCAAAAACTTTAGAATAAAAATAAGGTTAAATTCTTAATATTCTTATCGTGTTCAGGGTTTAAAAGATCGTCGCTGTTGTTCTCTCTGCATGATTAAAAAGAAAAAATCTTTACTCTATTGTTTCCCCCTCCCTTGGAAAAAATATACATATTTTTGGAATGTTAACTGGTCTCTTTGTTTGACTTTTATTACGCTAAATAAATTGAATATATCTTATCCCTTATTTGCCCAAAGAAAGAAAATTCCAACGTCTTAGAAAAATTAAATGCTACGAACATTTTATTTTGAAACATATTTTTTCCAACTGTTTTAAATAATGTGCAAATAATCATTATTTACCGCCTGGTATTAGCAAAAAGAGAAATAAGGAGCGAACAACAAAGTTCTTTTTCCTGACGGACGAAATAGATAAAAAGACTAAATCTGTACTTCTTTATCTCTGAACTACCCAACCAGACAAGATGGAGGAGCTAAGGTTAGCTTTGGCTCAGTTAACGAAACAAAAAAGTGAATAAAATGTTGCAAAAAGAGTTATTGGAGAAATGGGAAGAAATACATGAAATGATGCGACACCATCAACAAAAGCTAAAGGAACACGTCGAATTACATAAGCAATAGTCCGAGTAACTAATGGAACATTAAAAACAATTGTCCGAGCGCCAACAACGGCAGAGAGTCTACTGACACAAATTTTGAAGAGTAACACGCACGCGGAAAACAATTCAGCTTTTTCCAAAAATACGATATGGTCCGCAATAGATAATTTCAAGTACGAATGATATAAAAAAAATCATTCGCAGCTTATTTGAAGATATTAAGATTTTTTCAATATCGACTGCAGTAACTGGTCTGACCAGAGGAAGACCCGACTGCTACTACGTAAGCTTGAAACAACTGAACACAAACAAATTCGTGGACTTCATCTTCCACGGAAAACTGCGGAGTTATCGTTCAACGAGACGGTAAATCTACTAACAGAACTATTCTCCCCAGAAAGTCTCTTTTCCATGAGAGATGGAAATGTTAAAACGTGACCAAATACGATAATGACGACTTTGCCACATACTCAGCGGTAGTCAACAAACATTACGATAACTTCTAGTTGTCCAAATTAACAGCAGACAATTTTAAATGTCTTGTTTTCCCACGAGGTTTAACCTCAGGAAAAAATGCGGAAATCAGGTGCAGAGTTCTAAGGAGGCTAGACAACGAACCGAATTTGACACTGCAAAAATTAGCAGAAGATTGTCAAAACGCGGAAATAATAAAAAAGATCCGAGAAATATCAAAGCGGGTTGTTTCAGATGTGATGATAAACACTGGGTTAAGGATTGCCCATACATAACAAGAAACTGTCTTATATGTAATAAACTGGGGCATAAAAGTTCTCACTGCAGGAAAAATCAGAATAAATGTTGAGTGCGACAAACCATAACCTGCGACGCCTTAGAAGAAAACCTACGTAAATCGTCAAAATTCTCAGCATAGATATTAAATTTCAGTCAGACAGTGGATCAGATCTTACAATACTAAACTTCAAAACGAGACAGGAAATTACGTAAATCTATTATGCTAAGAACCCATATAACGGCAAAAGCCGTCAACGGCATTAAAATTAATTTTGAGGATGAATTAATCACCAACGATACCTTGCTGGGAAAAAACTAAAAAGCTTAAAATATATGTATTAAAAATTAGTGAAAACCTGTTCGGCTCTGATTGGATAGATGAGTTTAACTTGTGAAACTTACCTATCTCCACATTTTGCGAAAAAAAGAAATAGAAGTCTGCCCAGCGAAAAATACGAAACTAATAACTAGCTTTAAGGAAGAATCCCAGGACTCAGCTTAAAATCTGCGGCTATTTTTGTACACCACTAACCGGTTTAAAAAAAAACGCAACGTCCCTTTTGCATCCCTGAACAAGATAAATCAGGAACTGTACGTTGAAAAATACCGGTATACTGTCTAAAATTGAATCTAGTGAGTGGGCTGTGCTGGCATTCTACGTAAAAAAAAGTCCGGGGAAATCTACATTTGCGCCGACTTCTCGACCGAACTGAACGGGTCGTTAGACGACTTCCACTATCCATTACCCAGTCCGGAGGAAGTGTTCACAAAATTAAATGGCTGCAAGTTTTTTCCCCAAGATCGACCTGAGCGATGCTTATTTATAAATTCCTGTAAACCCGCTATGTATTAATACCCATCGGGTTTTTTTAAAGATAGGAAAAGCTCTCGTTAGGGGTCAAGGTAGCACCTGCCATATTCCGGCAGGTCATGGATAGCATGTTGGGACACTTGACACCGCCGTCGCATATTTAGATGACATCATTATAGCGAGCAAAAGCAGGGAGGAATACGCAATCCATATTAAACAAGTATTCAGTCGAATACAAGATTATGGGTTTAAGGTCAAAGAAGACAAGTATGAATTCTTCTTACAAAAAATCAAGTACCTATGACATATGGAAGACGCCCAGATCCGGACAGAGCGACCACTATTAGAGAGATACTGGCACCGGCAAACAGAGCACAACTACAAAGCTTTTAAGGCTTGACAAATTATTACCAATGGGTTTATGGCCAACATGCACAAACTGCTTGCACCACTTAACCAAATACTAAAGAAGGATAAACCTTGCGAAATGGACATCGGATTGCCAGACATCATTTCAAGAAATAAAACAAAATCAGTACCTCAAAATTGTTCCTAACTCATTTTAACCTGAATTTGGATAAAATAGTGGCAAGCGACGCTAGCCAGTATGGTATTGGCGCATGCATGTTATAGAGGATGCCGGATGGCTCAAAACAGCCAATCGCTGTCGCATCCTGGACCCTATTTCCAGCGGAGAAAAATTATTTTCAGATCGAAAAAGAAGGATTAGGCAACATTTTCGCAGTTTCAAAATTCCACTGTTTCCTGTACGGAAGACATTTCTTTTTTCTTTTTTTTTTTTTTTTTGCAAACCGATCATAAGCCTTTGATGTCCATTTTTGAACAAAAAAAAATGGGCTTCCAACATTCACGGTTAACCGGCTAATAAGATGGAGAACGATTCTTCTAAATTACGATTTACACTAGAATTTCTCTCCTCGAAACAACTTGCACACGCGGACGGTCTGTTGATACTAATCCATGCTCAAATAGCGCCTTTCGAAGACTCAGTAATCGCGGTGCTACGTATTAATAGCGAACTGAAAACCATGATTAATAATATTATCCGCGAATTTCCGGTAACACTCCAAAAAATTAAAGTAGAGGCTGTGAATGATAATTTCACCCAAACCACTCAGCAGAAGTTAATACTGGGGGATACGTTTCAGATAAAAATGACGTTAAATAAGGCATACGGCACACCAGCGGAAAAATTTCTCCTATGATGTGACCATCCCAGGGAACGGTTAAGCTCCCCATTGGGGGCAGGCGAAGACTCCCGAAGTTCTGGAGAAAACCGGGCAGATATGATTTTTTTTTATTCTTTATCATCGGTGTGCTCAGGTGACAGTGAAAACCCCTGCTGAGAGAAAATATTGGGTTGTGATTTTCATTGTTATGAATATCGGCAACAATGTAATTTTTTTTTAATGTAAATTGTACTCCGAAACTGGAATGACTCGGGGTTCAAGATTAAGGATGCTTATAATTTGAGTGCAATATGCCGCGACCCCGAGAGTCGTGAGGATGACCTCTCGGAACATGAGAACGTTTGCAGATCCACAGGTACACTAGCGGGAGGGAGAACCTCCCCTAGGGTCACGTAATTGTATACGATTGGTCCAGGGAACAACCCCGGTTTCACCCGTCCCCTGAGTATATGAACAGGGCGCAGAGTCGAACCCGCCAGTTGGAGTCGGAGTTGTTGATTGTTGTTACAGAACAACTTGTTAAGAATCGCAACACGCCCCCCCCTTTCTTCCCGCCACTATATCGAAGAAAGGAGAGAAATCTACCTATCAACTCAGCGGAGTCTGTCAATCAACATTGAACTGTAGACAATTGTACATAATTCTATATTTGTATATCTTTTTTGGAATTTAATCAGTAGAATAAAGCACTGAGTTGTTTTTCTTTTGTGTGCATGAAATTGATTTTCTTCTAGCGCGACTGAAGCGGCGGCATATCAACCAAATCGATCAACGGGGTTTTGCCACACAAAGAAGTTACATTTAGTTGCTGAAGACGAGGAAAACAACTCTTACATGACCAGGTATTCCTTGACAAGAGAACTTATGACATTTGGTGTCCTGCAATCAAGTGAACTGGTACACTCCAACAAGTTCTGCAAGTTTATAGAAACACGAAAAACCCTAATATATCAGATGCCAGATGCCGGGTTGAAATCATGTTTGGGCGAAAAATTAAATTAGTTTTTTATAAACTGCTGCCCACACACACAATTCAACACAGAACGTTTACTATGCAAACAAAACGATTTAACCTCGGCGATAAAGTCTATTTTAAGCATTTCAAGAAGAACGCTTCCTTTTGGGAACAGGGCACTAGCTCACAAAGAATCAGCAATATCACATACATCATCCAGGGCCCAAAATTCGAATATAAAAAGCACCTGAACCAAATAAGGAAACACACACCCGAGGATCAAGCAGAACCGCCAGAGGAAGGCGTAGAGGCAATCGAGACAGTATATGACGTTTTTGACAGAGAACCTCCACAAATCATGCCAGAATCAACTCCGTCAGAAAGAGAAACTGCACAAACCCCTTGCTAGACTAATCAAAAAAAGAAAAATACTGATTTCACACATGGAGAAATACACTAGGGACGGGAGTGTTGTGGAGGGAAACACCCTCTGAATAGAGATAAACACCGTCCATATATATATATATAGAAACTCTTAACGATCGCAGGTAAGGCTCTAGTTGTGGGGTTTACCTCTTTTCATTCTGTAACCCTTTTGTTTGTCTTTTATTATTACACGTTTTAATCGTGGCTACTTAAGAGCCATAAGAGATAAACGGGAAGAAATGTTATCATTTTATTATGTATAAAGACACCACTAACTATTAATACGATGTTGTATCAGTTACTACATTGCACTCATTAACCTTTATCCTCGAGTGACTTTCGAGTCTTGATAAGTAGTGGCTTCGATGTAAAAAAAAAACAAAAAAAACGAGCCTTTTCTTATATTTACCAGATGCCCAATATTATTAAAAGTTTCCAATTGTATCTCATTAAAGCGATTCCTCTGGGATGTTTTCCAACTAGTCGCAATGTATTACCAGTTTTTAACGCGTATTTCAGAGAGAAATCACGAAACTAAAATACACACATTCGTACCATGGTCCTCTTATACAGCAGTACCAAAACTACGTATCGCATTAAAGAGTTTTACTTCCTTCTTATCTAATATCTGATTACATTCAAGGGAGAATCAGTTGATATCGGTGGCTCCAGCCCACGATTTTGCTTACCTCTTTAAACTAAACATAAGCCTAGTGAGTTTATTCCTATCCGTCCCGGATATCCGGTATGAACATAATTGACGCGTCGGGATAGACGTATCGTCGGACACAGCGTGTGCTTGCAGGAGACGCACCACCTACAAGTGCAGAAAAGAGAGAAAGTGTGTGTTCATCCTTTCGTACAGACCAAACAATTGTGTCTAATAATAATATTTATGTCGGAACTGAGTTATTCCCCGTGATGTGCACCGAATGCCCGGCGGCACAGATAATAAAGTACACGGATGTATGACGTGATCAAGAAAAGCTGAACACCAATAGAATATTGTGTTCAAAATAGTTTCCACGTAAATAAGGTGGATATACCCAATACACGTACAGCACTATCTATCTATCTATCTCTCACTCTACATATATATATATATATATATATATATGACTTCTCCATTTAATCACATGAATTAATATACGAAGATATAATTTTATGCGTAAATTTTCAGTATTTACTTCAACAGTGCTCAATACATAGGTACAGTTAGATAGTAAGTTATGAAAATACATATGGCAATTAAGCTACGCTGAATATTCCGCGTTTTATTCTCGTGAGAATTCGTCATGCTTATGTGCATAAGCCTGACAAATTCTCACGAGAATGAAACCAGGAATAATCTGTGTAGCTTAATTGCCATATATATTTTTATAACTTACTTCTTATTATATATATATATATATATATATATATATATATATATATATATATATATAAAAAGTGAACGTGTCTGTCTGTCTGTCTCTCTGTCTGTCTGTCTGTGTACATTTTCCCTACGCAATAACTCTGTCAATTTTTAGTCTATCGACTCGAAATTTGAAATACCGGGTACTGAGATTTGGGAAAATCGATGTGACGGGTGTCAGCCAGAAATTTGGCTGTTAAGGGGTCAAATTTCAACGATTTGACCTTTAAGAACTCTACCAAACTCCTCCGACAATTTTGGGTCTAGACACTTGAAATTTTAGATATAGGTTCCTTGAACCTGGATCTAACTTAATAAAGTGATTTGAGCCCGAAACTATAAATTTTAAGGGGTCATAATAGGGGTCAAATTAAAAAAAAATTTACTCTTTTTTTTTTTTTGCTCAGCATACACCTCCAAACACCCGGGCAACTCCGGGCTGAAATGCTAGTATATATATAAAACGGCGAAAAATTACGAAGACGGAAAAGACAGGATTAAAACGAGCGGCTTTTCAAGATTCAAAATAAATTTTTGTACGTAGTCACCACGATTCTACATATATTTTTGCAACCGATGAACGAGGCCTCGGTCGTAAAAGTCCGGAGCGCACTTTATCACTTACATCTCTGTTGCCATTTTGACACCGACCAACCCATCTCTTAACTGTGCTGACGTCAACAGCATCGCCTTCATGAATGTTCAATGGGCATCGGTGAATGTTAATCGGTTCATTTTTTTTCTGCGTGGGAAATTCAATGACGTATCTCTACTTCTGACGTGCGTCCATGACATGGGGGAGGGTTCTTATAGTCTCAAACCGTCAATATCTGTAACAGAAAAAGGAAACTTTCAGGTAGTGAATGCATACGTTCATCGAAGCAATGCAATTTGTAATCCTCTCATCCGTTAAAGCGGGATAAAAATAGGAGGCATTACTTTTGGAACGACCCACGTATATAAATATATATATATATATATATATATGTGTGTGTGTGTGTGTGTGTGTGTGTGTGTGTGTGTGTGTGTGTGTGTGTGTGTAAGTGAAATTGTCTACGTGTGTATATGTGTGTGTCTGTGTGTGTACATTTCCCTACCAAACTACTCTGCCAATTTTCAGTCTACAGACTGGAGATTTGAAATAAGGGGTATTAATATTTTGGAAAATATTTTTAATCGGATTTCGGCCAGAAATTGGCTGTCAAGGGGTCAAAGTTCAACGATTTGACCATTGAAAACTCTACCAAATTCCTCCAACAATTTTGGGTCTAAACACTAGGAATTTTATATGCAGGTTACTTAAACATGGATGACACGTTTTAATTTGATTTGAGCCCAAAACAATAAATGTTAAGTTTTAAAAAAATTGACCTCTGTCGTCTCTACCAAATTAATAAGCCAATTTTTAGTCCAAACATTTGAAATTTTACATAAAGTGTATTCAGACATAGGACAAGCTTTTTAATTTGTTTTTGACTGAAAATTTTGCTGCATAGGACCACAGTTCAAAATATTTGACTTTTGCAGTCTCAAGCAAACTATTCAGCCAATTTTTTAGTCTAAATATTTGAAATTTTACACGAAGGGTATTCAGACAAGCAACAAGCTTTTTAATCAGTTTTAGGGCTGCCAAGAGGTCAAAGTTCAAAGAGTTGACCTTTGCAGACTCTATCAAACTCCTCTGCCAACTCTTGAAATTTTAGATGTAAGTTACCTGGACATGTGTTAAACTTTTTAATATATATGTGTGTATGTGTGTGTGTGTGTGTGTGTGTGTGTGTGCACATAACGTTATGAACAGTACATAGGGCCCGAGCAAGGCCGTGCTGAACTGCTAGTATATATATATATATATAGAGAGAGAGAGAGAGAGAGAGAGAGAGAAAGAGAGAGAGAGAGAGAGACTTATATGTGATATACTGAGTTCGTGCAATTCAGTAAATTTTCATATACCAATGAGTTTTAAGCCAAAAAGAGTTGACTTAAGGAATAAGCTACAAAATTATCATATTTCATAATTGAGCATTAATATACTGTGGAAGCAAAATCAAGACTTCAAAAAAGGTGTTGATTGCAACAAAAAGTGTATTTCATTTTACGTTACAATTGTTTCCATGTCCAGTCGAACAATTTCAAACATTATGTTGTTTGAAAAATTTCCAAAACCAGCATTTCTTCAGACTTTATGAATAAACACACTTTTGACAATAGAGCATTTTTGAAGAGAAAGAAAAAATGGAAAAAATTCCCTTAATGGGAAAAGCATGCGAGAAATATTTACCTTTGCTGTAGTTACGGAAAAGCCCATTTAAATATTAATGTATCGCCTAATTTTCGTATCCTTATTCAAGAACAGAGTCATGAGAAGTTTTCACAGAAAACCCTAAACCATTTTAAAAAAAATGTTTTTATATATCCCATTCGTTGAGTTCCTAAATTAGATCTCGCTGTTTCTTTATTTCCAAATAATTAATTTTATCAAAAGAATTTAAATCCTTGTATAACATTTTGAGTTAGGTATTCTAATTTATTTATTATTATTTAATGTTTTAAAATTTATTGTCATTCTACTTGAATATGTCTTCATATCATTTCTAAAGACAATTATGAAGGGAGATAATCCAATTTTGTTGTTAATTGCTATTAGTTAATTTTGTTGAAAACTGGGTCGATTTTTATTTCCTATAACAGCTAAAGGGAGATAATTCAGGCCGTTTGATGTTTTCGCTTCATTGATTACTAGAAGGCGTCTATGATTTAATAATTAATTTAATCAGACATATCAAGAACGTGCTACGATGGCTTATTTAACAAATTAAGGATATAAATTATGTTTTTAACCTTTTAAAAAATGGTTTTTACCCATGGGTTTAACCCACGTTTTTTTATTAATCACTTATGCTGCTCATGTCTTATAATTCGTGTGTTGTATTCTTGGGTATCTAAATAAAATAGTATATACCCTCTAATTATTATTCTGGCAGCAAAACCAACTAATAGCTACAAATGTGTTTCACTCCGATGAGAAGATGTCTACTCCTGCATTTATGGGTAAAAATATTTAGAACAGTAAGTAAATAAGTAAATCATGGATTCTACCAACTTAAGATGTCAGATGACAAAATCAATGTAATTAATTTTCAGCCCCCAAATTGCTAATTTAATTTTTGATAAAAGCTTTATTTATATTTCTTACCAGGTTTAGAATAATATAAACTATATTCGCGTGTTAGATTTGGATATTTCATTTAGATTATAACATTTCTAGCTATTTAACTCTACATTAAAATTTAATCCTAGCATCCGATGATCCTTATTGTTGTAAAAGGTTATAGCTCAGTTACATTTAAGGCGTCATAGCAGAAATATATTTTTGATATGCTTGCTGAATGGTGGATTTAACCAAACCTGTCTCTTGCGTCTATTTCTCTTATTAATAGTGCCACCCTCATCCTTACCTGTTCTGCTGTTATTATTTTGATCCTTATTTTATATCATTAATTTGTTAAATAAGCCATCGTAGCACGTTCTGGATCTGTCTGATTAAATTAATTATTAAATCATAGACGCCTTCTAGTAATCAATGAAGCGAAAACATCAAACGGCCTGAATTATCTCCCTTTAGCTGTTATAGGAAATAAAAACCGACCCAGTTTTCAACAAAATTAACTAATAGCAATTAACAACAAAATTGGATTATCTCCCTTCATAATTGTCTTTAGAAACGATATGAAGACATATTCAAGTAGAATGACAATAAATTTTAAAACATTAAATAATAATAAATAAATTAGAATATCTAACTCAAAATGTTATACAAGAATTTATATATAAAATACAGCCTTTTTTATTTATTCTAATATTCAATTAAACTTTAAATCTAAAATGGTCTTTAATCTAAGTACTATAATAACGAAAATCTGTAAACATTACTTGCCACTAATACGAAACTAAAAAGTACCGTAACGTTATTGCAAGGTTGTTACAGCCATACCTTAAATATAGAAATAAAAATTAAAAAACTCTTTTTATAAAAAGAATTAATTATTTGGAAATAAAGAAACAGCGAGATCTAATTTCGGAACTCAACGAATGGGATATATAAAAAAAAAAATTTAAATCGCTTAGGGTTTTCTGTGAAAACTTCTCATGACTCTGTTCTTAAATAAGGATACGAAAATTAGGCGATATATTAATATTTAAATGGGCTTTTCCGTAACTACAGCAAAGGTAAATATTTCTCGCATGCTTTTCCCGTTAAGGATATTTTTTCCATTTTTTCTTTCTCTTCAAAAATGTTTTATTGTCAAAAGTGTGTTTATTCATAAAGTCTGATGAAATGCTGGTTTTGGAAAATTTTCAAACGACATAATGTTTGAAATTGTTCGACTGGACATGGAAACAATTGTAACGGAAAATGAAATACACATTTTGTTGTCATCAACACCCTTTTTGAAGTTTTGATTTTGCTTTCACAGTATATATATATATATATATATATATATATATATATATATATATATATATATATATACGTGAACCGTTCCGAAAATAATGTCTCCTATTTCAATATATATATATATATATATATATATATATATATATGTATATCATATATCAATTCAGCCAATAGAAATGAATAGTTAAGCAAGTGTAATCTTTAATCTAATATAAATATTAATATTTATATAACATTACCAACCGAATAAAGTTTCAATTTTGAAATGATGAAGAAATTTATCAAGTCATCAGAAGTTCAAGCTGGGAATATAAAAACTGACCCTTAATTCATGGATTTTGAAATCTAAACATTTCTCATAAGAATCGGGAGACCCAATAGAATAACAAAGTATTGGTTAGTGTAAATTTGAAAGACTAAAATTTTGAAAAAAAAACATGTGAAGGGAAGTTAAAGAATCAACTCGAAAACAGTCGTGTCGAATTGAACAATAAATTGAATGAGATCAAAAGAGTGCAATACGAAAAATACATGAACAGTGATATGATTGATTCTAATGAATTCCAAAGCAAGAAATTCATGAATAGTGAAGTTATAGTAACTTACCCAATAGAGGATTACAACTTATTGTAGCTACAGCCGGGAGTCACTAATTTGTAAGGTGTGAGTCGGCGTTCATCAATTCATGATCGGGATCTATCAATTTTTAGGATCGAGGTTACAGGTGCTGGAATCACAAGTGGTAGATTATCCGCGGGACAATTAAAGGTAAATTTAACCAGATTGCTGATTAATAGAAATATGTCACCAGATCGCATGATCACATGCATAAAATAAAAATATAAAAATATCTCCGGAAAATAACGACACTTGACAAAGAACTCGAAATCACTGTATTAATATGAAATAAACATTTATTTACGTGTTAGGAATATTAATTCAAATTGTTCCAACGTAAGTGTTTTTTTGTAATGATTGTTTATTATGCAGGATTAACTAACTGAGTATTTTCGTCAGATTAGCATAGAGTTTAAAATTACTGATTTTTATGTACAGTGTCACACGTGGTTTGAAATTAATGCGATTGTTTTCTGAGAGAAAAACAGTCATTAAAACATGTAAGCGGAATGCACGCGCGCGTGTGTGTTTGTGTGTGTGTGTGCGTGTGTGTGCGTGTCTTCATCACATTAGAAACAGAAGTTTGAAATTATATTGTTTAAAAGAAGAATAAATTCTCGTTCGATGTGGTAATTTTCCATGATGAGAATTAAGGTTCATGTGCGTGGCACGCAAATTCAGATCAGGAGGATTTTAACGCCTCCCAGTGGCGGAGTTTCATTGATATCTAGTCTTAAGGAAGACAAGAAAAAAAACTGGAATAAACTGATTTGATTTTGTGGCATTCTTGACGAAGCTATTTTACGTATTAATAGGAGTCCGGCGTATGTGAAGAGCCCGGGCAGCAGTGATTGTTATTTGTAGAACTGCATCCTGGACTGTTTAAATTTTAGCGGTTAAATCCTTATATATATATGTGTGTGTGTGTGTGTGTGTGTGTGTGTGTGTGTGTGTGTGTGTGTGTGTGTGTGTGTGTGTGTGTGTGTTCTCGAAAGTTCCAGACAGTTTGGTGTATTTTTACGCGAGGAAACGTAACATAGTTTGTTGTTTTTTGTTTCATGTGTGCGGATGGTCGTATCACGACGTTGTGTGCTTGCGCGTTCTTTATATGCGTGCGTGTTGAAAACGGTAATTGGTATGAAATGTTTCTGCCGAGAATTTGGTCCGGCCGCATGTAGCGGTCGTTACAAATTAAATTATTCAGAATCCAGAAATCTGTAGAGGACAGTATATGGATAGGGACAACATGTTGCAAATAAAGCTTCCCAGGCATCTTAAGCATGCAGATTCAGATGTGAATTGGATACTTGAATATATAGCCCACGTATGGAAAAGGAAAGTGAGTGAGAGCTGCCACTCTGGAGGTGACGCAATCATTTTTTTTTCTGGGATCTGATGGTAAATTAAGTCTCTGTGTTTCTCCAAGCAAGATTAGTTATTGAACTTGTTTTTGATGTGGTCAGGCAAAGTATCAGATTTGCAAGTCTGCTTTTTTCCTTCTTTGTCAAAAACTAGTAATATTGTCATCTCCACCAAATAAACGTCTTATTTAATCATTGGAATTCTTTGGAGATGAGTAATTTATATATTTTTATTTATTTATTTGCGAAATATTAACTATTATTTTAACAACCTGACGAAGGCCAGAGCAATAGTTGGCCGAAACGTCGTTAAAGGAACAACTATAAAAGATGAGGATAATAGTCCGCAAATAAATAAATAAAATAGAATAACCACGGTCAACGAAATATGCATTTGTAAAGTACGGAAATATCGTTTTGTCCATACTGGGTGGCCGTTTAGAGTTGTCGATCACCCTAAAAGTTGACCGTGGTTATTGACGCCAAATTGGCGGACTTCTCGAGTATTGTACACTGGAGAGTAGATCCTTCATTTTAAGGTTATAAAAAAGAATAAAAATCAAAATTGTCCCAACGGAAGTTAAGATGAAAGAAAATAAAAGCATGAGATAAATGGGTGGATCAGAGGCCACGTTATCCTCCCCCAGTTGGTTAGCCTGTTTGATCATTATTTAAACGTTTTGGGTTCGAATCGTGGTGTGAGATGTTTTGCTTTTGTTTTTTCGATTTTTTAAATTTAAATATTGAACCCTGTATTATTTAAGCCATTTTTCACGTAACGTTCGTTTTTCTGTTTTTTTTTTTTTTCTTTTTCTTTTTTTACTTCGCTTATTCTTAGCGACACCCGGGTATCCACCGATTTTTAAATTTTAATATCGCAACAGGCTTATTTAAGCCATTTTTCACGTGTTCGTTTGCCTTACGTTAGATTTTTTTGTGTTTTTTTATGTTTTGATAAACCCCCCCCCCGCTTAATTAAAACGTTGTTTTCTTTTCTTACTTCGCTTATAACAATGCTTACATCGTCGTCGTAACGCTCGACGACTTTCAAACATCTTTCACTAACTCATTCTGGCTGGCCGATTTTATTTTCAAACTTCGCCTAAGGGCTTCGGGTTCCATCCTACCCCCCCCCGGTTTCTTTTTTATTTAACACCACACACACTTACAAACACCCGGGAACGCCGGGTACCCCTCGCTAGTCTATATATATAAAAGCGAAAATGTATGTATGTATGTATGTTTGTGTGTCTGCTAAAAACTTTTGACCGACAGAACAAAAATTTATAAACTTGGGATCATATTAAAGCCCCACCCTCCGGACGACAAATATCGAAAAATTAGCCCAAAAGGACCATCAGAAGTGTGTCAACTGATCGATTTTCTGCAGGGGGGTCCCAAAAAAAGTAACATTTTAATGTTGAACATTACATATTTTTAAATCGATTTATAACTGACCCAAAAAATACGGGCGCCAACTCTTCTACATAAAGTATACACGGGGCCGTTTATTTTGGGTCAACTTGTATTTTAAACCCACTGGGTCATGTCACGTGATCTTGACGTCAGCAAGCTCTAATGGCAGTCTGAATTTAAAAAAACATGTTATCGGTAAAAAAAAAAATTAACCCTTACACAAGCTAAACTATGAACTTCTATGCTATGGCAACGTTACCAAAGTTATTAGCACATTCAAAATAGTTAGATACGATAGTTAAACGAAAAGTAACAATCCAAAAATGTGAAGTAAAAAAAAATACGCTTACAAAAAATATTAACGATCGAAGTTTTTACCAAAAAAAAAACAGCCAGACGCCATTTTTCAGTCTTTAGAGTAAGGAAGACGAAGTGAGAGAGAGAGAGAGACACACACACACACATACACAAACGCAAACAGAGAGAGAGAGAGAGACAGATAGAGAGAGAGAGAGATGTCTAGACAGAAAGCGAAATACGTAATTTAATAAAAAATACTGCTACATCATCTCGTAACGCTCCCGCGATGACCTCATTTAGTGGCTATCTGTCAATCAAACCTGTTTCACTGGCTTTATAAGCCTTATTTTAACGCTATAATCAATTCCTCTTACTCTTGGCCTAGACAGTTAAGTGGTTGGAGTTAGTATCACCTCCGCGTGCCGGGTTCAATCCAGCCTCACGACCAAAACTATTTTTTTTTCTTTTACATCTTTAGACACGCGGGCAACGTTTCTTTATTTTTTTACTTCGCTTATTCTTTAGTTTACTTCCCCCCCCTATACACACAGCGGTTTTTTTTCGCTGTTTTTTTTTTTTTTTTTTTGGATTTGGTTTTTCCGATTTTTTAACATCGTTTCAGGGTTATTACTTATCCTCCCATACACACACCTAAAAACACCAGGGCAACGCCGGGTACCCCCCGCTAGTATTTTTAATAAAAATACAAAATTATATTAATAGCTCAATAATACAATATTAGAAATTATGCTACCCCAATTCTTTCTCATTGATAAGTAATTTCCTTGACCCTTTCGATTGGCAGGATTTCCGACCCCTTCTGCTTTAGGCGTCATCTGAGCTAGCTTATAAAAACCATCGCGTGAGTGTGTACTGGTTCTTTTTCGCCATTTTTTTTTCGATTCAGCAGCAGGACGCGACTGAGGCTCGGTGACATATGACGGCAGTCACAGAAACTCAAAATCCTTTCTACCGTTACCAACCTTAACTGAAGACTATTTCTGATAAACCCGTAACGGCATTTACAAGGTAGCCATCATTTATTACCGAATTCCCGCTGGATTGTAACCAAGTCCGATACGAATGGAGGCAGAATTGAGGGACGCTCACGTGTCACCTGTTATCCGAACTTTCAACTCCAGATAAGTTCTCGCGGAGCTCGTTATTCGAAAATCTTTTATTTTTCTGTACAAATTACTTTTTGGTTCACCCAGTAAAATTGATTTAAATATTGTACACATTTGTTCCTTCTCGCAAACCAACCATCGCCATATTCTGTTCAGATCTGATCCTTCATTTGTTACCGCATTCTCACGTGTGAGAATTAAACTTCTCCCCAGGGTAAAATTAATCTCAATAGCAGAAGTAGATCTCTATAAATACTTTTTGTTATGTTTGGAATATAGGGAATAAACTCGTCATTCGAATTCATAGAAAAAAAAATCATCCTTTATTATCTACTAGTTGTATGGCTTAGTGGAAATGAAAAAAAAAAATGCTTAGGGTTACGGAAATGCCCCCCTTCGAAAACCCACACAGGACACCTTGTTTTTCTATTTTTATTTTACGATTACAAACGTAATTTTTATCTTATCGATTACAAACGTAATTTTTATCTTATCGATTACAAACGTAATTTTTATCTTATCGATTACAAACGTAACACTCAGAAGTTAAAAAAAAAAAAGTTTTTTTAAAATATTATTTTTATGATTTTTATCGTGGGGTTTGATCTTTTTTTGTTTTTTGTTTTTTCGTAAATGTGACAACGGGAATACCTTGGCCCAATCACCGCAAAAAATACTTCACGCCAATTGAACTTAAAACTGAAACTCGAAATGCAATGAAACGTCAATTACTTATTTATTTATTTGTTTAACTATTATTATTATTATTAGTAGTAGTAGTAGTAGTAGTAGTAGTAGTAGTAGTGGCGGCTCACATGGAGCTTTCACACAAGTCAACAAACGATCTGATTGGAGACCTGTGGTATTCTCTGGGAGCTGAGTGACAACAAGTCTCCCCAGACGTCCAGACCTCTCCACCTCCTTCGATAGTATTTGCAAATGAATTTGCATAATCGCAACAGCCGCTTACCATTGATTTCTCGCTGGTAGTGGCCATTGGTT
The DNA here is from genome assembly GCF_053919585.1 of Euprymna scolopes. NCBI lineage: Eukaryota > Metazoa > Mollusca > Cephalopoda > Sepiida > Sepiolidae > Euprymna > Euprymna scolopes. The sequence continues at coordinate 129,375,741 of NC_136487.1, read as the reverse complement.
TATGCTGGATTTTGAGTGGCACTCAGCCTCCCCAAGGTCCCAGTTCTCTTTGCGCTTGTCCACCCGAGGTCTGCTTGGCGCTCGCTCCTCGGTCTTTCAGTCCTTATTGACCCTTCTCGGCCCTTTGGGATCATTTTTTTTGGGGGGGGGGTGTCGGTGATGAAACAATGGGGGAAGTGCATGATGGGGGGGGTGTAGAACTTGTAAATATGCAGTTTCGGTGTTCTTCATTCCCTGTAACGCTTATTCGTTATATTGTCTTGTATTATTCTCCGCATTCAAGGGTTTTCCTTAGTATTTCAGTCGTTTTCATTATCGTTAGTCGTTGTACTTTTGCAGTTATTCCTCTGATTCTAATTTCTGACATTCTTTTTTTCGAAGTTTTTCGGGATTGTTCCTAGTGCTCCTACTATTATCGGTACTATTTGGACTTTCTTCATCATCCAAATCCCTTTTAACTCTCTGGCTAGCTCTGTGTATTTGCTTCGTTTCTCCTTTTCTTTCATACTCACCCTGTGATTAGCTGGGACTGCAAAGTCCACGATTAGACAGGATTTTTCTTTCTTATTAATTATTACGACATCTGGTCTTCTTGCTTGGATGGCTTTGTCCGTCTGTATGTCCATGTCCCATAGGATTTTGTGGTTCTCGTTTTCGAGTGCTTATTATTATTATTATTATTATTATTATTGTTATTATTATTGTTGTTGTTGTTGTTGTTGTTGCTGTTGTTGTTGTTGTTGCTGCTGCTGCTGCTGCTGCTGCTGCTGCTGCAATTTTCTTTATTTAGGCACGCATTGTCCAGGAAATAACGAATTACTATTTCGTTATCCTTTTTACTAAAACAAAATTGTTATTTCTAGTAATTTTTTTTTCGTTGCGTACGTTGCTCGAATTATTATTTAGAGTTCTCCTGACCCTTGTGTCTCCCAATTTTTAGTCTGCTAAAATGTTCAATCACGTGGTTACGGTGTAGCGACAAAAAAATAAACCATTCATTTCATTGTCTCTTGTTATGGATTTAGCTTGAATACGATATTAAAAATCACTTTATTAATACTTATGCACTTATCTTACCGAGCTGGCGGATGTTTTGTAACTATGCTGTAGTTTCACATAACAATTTAATAAACAAAAAAGATATCGTAAAACTTGAATTTGTATATATAGCAATAATCATTTTATTATTTTAAAAAAACTTGCGGAGGATTCTCTGTTTTACGGTTGTTTCTAAAAATGGAACGAAAATTAAAATTTCGTTCCGTTTTATTCTTTATTTTTTTATTTTGCTCCCCAAAAACGAAAGTAATCAAAAGAAAAACATTTAAGAATAGTTCTTTATGTATATATATATATATATATATATATATATATATATATATATATATATATATATATATATATATATAAAACGAAAGATTTAATTTTTTATAAAAGAAATATTTTATAAACAAAACCAAAATAATTTAATTTTTAAACGAAAAAGTCAATTTGGTATTTTTTTTTTGGTATTTTTTTTTTTGTATTTTTTTTTTTTTTGGTATTTTTTTTTGGTATTTTTTTTTTGTATTTTTTTTTTTGGTATTTTTTTTTTTGGGTATTTTTTTTTTTTTTTTTCATAAGTCCAACTCGACGTTCACACTGAAAATGTCGACTTTTATAGATTTTCGGGTATGTATACAACGAATAAACACTTCAATCTCCCCATGTTAAGAACGGCTTTCGGAATAGACACCTCCTTATGTTAAGAATGGCTTTCTGAATAGATACTTCCAAACTTGTTAGTATACCCTAAAACCTATACAAGTTGACATGGCGAATGTGAACGATGAGTTGGATGTAATGTAACAATGTACAGAATTTACAACGGAACGAAATTTAAACTTCCGTTTCATTTTTACAACAATCGTAAAACAGAGCATTCTCCACAAGTTTTACCAAAAATCATTTTTTTTGCAGTTACTTTCATCTAACAATTTAATAAAAAAAAAATTGTAAAACTTGAATTTAACGTGACAATATTATATAAAAAAAATAGCACGCTAACATAAGTGCAAAAGTACCACTTCATTTGACATATTTATATTCCAAAGGACCGTTTGAATATTTTTTTCCCATTTGCGTTTGTGCTGTATTTCTGCAATTTTGCATAGCTTCATAATTGTGAATGAATTCGCGTCTACTTTTAAAAAGTAGTATTTCGTCAACTGCGCTTTATTTTATTATTTCATTTATTACCGTCTTCGAAACATTAAATATAATAAGTTGGTTTTCGGGCCAAGGCTGAAAGTGTAGTATCTGTTCTGATGCTGCACATTCATGTTAACATAACGAATACATATGTACAAAGAAAACGCACACACCCGCACGCACATGTACATAGACAAAGCAAACACACACGCATGCAAGAAAAAACAAAAACAAAAAAAGGCAAGCAGAATCTATCTTGTTTCATCTACATAACAAAACTCTTAATTTAAACGTATTCACTAACCTTGATTTATCTAGTTACAGTCTAAGTTTTCTTTTTTAATTCGAGCATAATATCTTGTGGTGGGGGGATTCGTGTTCTCTTTTTTTTTCTTTTTTTTTTTTCAAAATTATGAGTAACGACTACTGAGTAATATGTAATGAGAATTGGGTAGAATTCCTATTGTTTAACTTCCGTTTCTCGTAGCAAGACTAAAGAACGAACCTATCATCAATATAAGAAAAATAACTTCAACAATGAGTTCACTTTTGCATAATAATAATTAATATATATTTTAATCCAATTTCCTACAGTAATTGTCTGTATTTTTTAGATGAGGTGTTTTCATTGATTGACATTGTCGGACTGACTTCTTCATCTTGGTTGTTATAGTCACAACGTTTCGGCCGTTTTGCCCTCCGGCCTTCATCAGGTGTTTTGTCTCGAACTGGGGAACCGTTTGTTAGGAGTCTCGAACCCAACCCTTTATTATTGTTACGGGGGTATCGTGTTCAGACTCCAGCTAGGCTCTGGGACATAGTTGTTGATTCTCTGTTTTGAATGTTACTTTTCACTGCCTTCGTTCAGGATTGAACTCAGCACCTTTGGTCCTAGACGTTGTATCAAAGTTTACAGTTACCCAAAGGTGCTGAATTCAATCCTGAACGAAGGCAGTGAAAAGTAACATTCAAAACAGAGAATCAACAACTATGTCCCAGAGCCTAGCTGGAGTCCGAACAGGGTACCCCCGTAATAAATATAAAGGGTTGGGTTCGAGACTCTTAACAAATGGTTCCCCAGTTCGAGACAAAACACCTGATGAAGGCCGGAGGGTAAAACGGCCAAAACGTTGTGAATATAACAAACAAGATGAGGAAGTCAGTCCGACAATGCCAATCAATTCCCTACAGTCGAAGTTTTCCTAAATCAAGAGGCTCTCTACTTGGGACAAACACTTGAACACTATACCAGATAAATAGATATTCAAATATTCCATAAAACATATTTATCTCTTAAACGTTGCGTTAGCAAAGAAGCTGGGAACATAAATTTTCTCCCACCAATTTACCATTTTAACGTTATAGCATATCCTTCTTTCTTATACCTTGGTCTTATTGGATTCCAGTATAAAAATTCATCAAGTCTGACTTCAGTCGAAGTTCTCAGAAGTCAACGGGCCCACAACCTGGGGCTAACATTTGAAGTCTATATGAGATACATAGATATTCGAATGTTCCATTAAAGTTCTTTATTTCTCAAAAACTGAGTTAGTAAAGAAATTGAGAACAATTTTTCTCTCCCCAATTAACCATTTTCATACGTTGTAGTATATCTTTCATTTTGGTTTCTTGGTCTTACTGGATTCTAGGACAAGAATTTATCTAGTCTGGTGGAGTATCTAGCTTCATGCTATTACTTGAGGTAACATCACTTGGAGAAGGTGCACCATTCCTCGTAAAAGCTAATGTGGGTTAGCTATAGTGAGGAGATCTTATTTGGGCAGCGAATACTATGTGATTTTGAATATCTGGTCAGAGTTTACTTCTATGGAAAAAGTATCCTCATGCCAGGTTGTTCTGACAAACCCCTGTATAGAGAGACCTTAGACACTCGAAGGCAGTGTTTAGTAGGTATTCAAGTTCTCTGACGGAGTGTCCAGCTTCGTGTTGCTATTTGAGGTAAAATCACGCGTTCACAATTTCCCGTAAAATTTGGGTTAGCCATATCTCCTCGATATTATTTGAGCTGCGATTACTATTTGACTTTGAATATCTAATCAGGGTTTATTTATCGAGAAAATTATCCTCATGCCAGGTTGTCCTGACAAACACCTATGCTTTAAACACTCTAAGTTAGTGTCTAGTAGGCATTCAAGTTTTGCATTGAATCCTATTGTGTTGTTTTATACGTTATGTTTTAATTAGAACTAGCAGTTTAACCCGGCTTTGCTCGCTTGCTATATACTGTTCATAACTTTATGTATATATGTATACATATATTAAATAGTTTGACTTATGTTCATGTAACTTACATCTAAAATTTCAAGTGTTTACATCCAAAATTGACGGAGGAGTTTGGTAGAGACTGCAAAGGTCAAATCTTTTTTAACTTTGACACCTTAGTAGCCAAATTTTCGGCCAAAATTCGATTTAAAAGTTTGCCCTGTGTCTTATAAGATTTTATGTAAAATTGCAAATGTTTAGACCAATAATTGGCTGAGTAATTTGGTAGAGACCGTGTAGGTCAATTTTTTTAACTTTGACCCTAATTTTGACCCCTCAAATATTATTATTTTGGGTTAAAATAAAATTTAAAGGTTTGATCTATGTCCAAGTAACCTACATCTAAAATTTCAAGTGTTTAGAGCCAAAATTGGCGGAGGAGTTTTGTAGAATTGTCCAAGGTCAAATCTTTGAACTTTGACCTCTTGACAGCAACCTTTCTGGCTGAAAACCGATTAAAAAGATTTTCTCTAAATCTCACTTTTCCTTATGTCAAATCTCGAGTCTGTAGACTGAAAATCGACAGAGAAGTTTAGTAGGAAAATGTACACATACAGACACACATGCAATTTCATTTTTATACATATACGAGCAGTTCAACCCGGCTTTGCTCGGGCCCTATGTACTGTTCGTAACTTGTCCTACGTGTGATTACACTTTGTCTTAGTAATTTCGTAGAGACCGCAGAGATAAAATTTTTGAACTCTGACCCAAATTTTACCCCTTAACATTTGTTATTTTGCTCTCAAATTAAAATACAAAGTTTTATCCATGTCCAAGTTATCTATATCCAAAATTTCAAGTCTTTAGTCCAAAAAATTGACGGAGAAATTTGGTAGAATCTGCAATGGTCAAATTTGACATTTTGGCAGACAAATTTTCACCCCAAGGCTAATTAAAATACTTGCTGCATGTCTGAATACCTATTATATATAAATTGCAAATGTTTAGACTAGGCACCCCCAAAACTGTGGTAAGTACTTTTTGACGGACAGTCTTTTTAAAAATCTACCAAAAATCAGGTAATTATCCAATCAATACGAAATTTTCAGCGATTATTAAGAGAAGAATGAAATTTATAACAGTGTACTTATTTTTCATAAACGATATTTATATATATTTTTTTTGCTTGCAACCCCCCCCTTGTTTTGAGGGGGTTCCAAATATTCTTAAAATAATCATCTGAAACTGAACAAAACATATTGTGTTGTTGTAAGGGACAGGATTATAGATATAAAAAAAATTGTTTGCATACCTTATTTTAACGTCTGAATATCAGAACTTCGATTGTATTTAATTATCCCGCTTTTGAGTTTTGAAGTGTGAAATTCAGTGAATATGTTAAGTAAAATAATTAATTTAAGTTAAGCAAAAAAAAATTAATATTTATACGAAAAAAGCCATTTTAAAATCTTTGATAAATAAATTAACAATTTTTTTTAGCGAGCCGAATAATGCATGACCATTATAAAACAGGGCTTGCTATGAAGAATCGGTACAAAAAAAAATTTCGATAAATATTGTGCCCTTTGTGTTAAAAATAGCATCATTTTTTCGATCTTGTTTGAAAACGTTTGCCGCCTTTCGACTAAGGTGGACCAAACGCGCTGAAATATTTTTTTTATTCTGCTTTAAATTGCCCCCCCCATTGTGGGGAGCCTGGCCCCCACACACATACACATTAAAAACCAAACTCATACAAATGGTCACCCATCTGGTACTTGCAAGCCTCAGAGTTAATAATACATTGAAATTTTCGTCACTGAAAAATAAGTTTTTTTTGGCCTGTGTGGTTTTCCATAGTTTGCTTTTTATCAAGCAAAAACGTAAACATTGTCTAGATTGACGCGAAGTAACTGGTTGCCTATATGAATAAGTGGAATTATTTGAAATCCAGGTACTTATATTATAATATTTTTGCATATTCTCATAGAAAATCACCCTAAATCTTAGATAGACAACAAATAAATAAATTAATTATTTCAAAAACCCTTTTTTTTTTAAATATTTATGTACGTTTTTTGTGCAAGACAAAAAACGCCAATTGTTAACTTTTTGGGAAAATTTAACATTTAAAATTTAATTTAAAATAGTAGAAAAAGTTTTACATTATTCTGTTTTCTATATGATAAAATTCAGTGTTTTATCTTTCTATAAAAAAAAAGTTACTCAGAAATAATGGATTTTAATAAATGTAATTTCGTTTTAAAAAACGACAACAACTTGATTTTTCGGCCATTTTTGGCGGTGTCTAGTTTAGACCCACAATTGGCTGCGTAGTTTGCTAGACACCGCAAAGGTAAAATCTTTTGAATTTTGGCTCCTTGGCAGATCAATTTTCGACCCAAACCGATTAAAAAGCTTGCTCTTTCTCTGAATACCTTTTATGCAAATTTCTAACGTTTAGAGCGGAAATTGGCTAAGAAATTTGGTAGAGAGCGCAGAGGTCAATTTTATTTTAACTTTGACCCCAATGCTGACCTCTTAAAATTTATTGGGGGGGGTCAAATCAAATTAAAAACTTTGATCCATGTCCAAGTAACATACATCTAAAATTTCAAGTGTTTAGACCCAAAATTGTCAAATCTCGAGTCTTTAAACTGAAAAATGACAGAGTTATTTGGTAGGGAAACACAGACATTTTCACTTTTATAGATTATCAATCATTCATATTATTTATTTTTACCGTCAATTTTCGCAAATAACTTAACCCTTATTTTTTTCGTTACGAAGTCTATTATTAATTAAATTAGTTTATGTTATTGTACATCATCTTAAATACAGGGTGTCCACAAAGTCTGACTACATTATGTAGCCAGACTTTGTGGGCACCGTATAGATTATGTAGCCAGACTTTATGGGCACCCTGTATATATATATATATATATATATATATATATATATATATATATATATATATATATATATATATGTATATATATATATATTAAGTAATTTGATTTATAATTTAAAAATTAAAAAAAGATTTTAAAATTTAAAAATCAAATTTTAATTAAATTAAAAATCAGTTTCATAAGAAGGAACAACAACAAAGTCAATTATCTGATAATGATCAGATAATTGACTTTGTTGTTGTTCCTTCTTATGAAACTGATTTTTAATTTAATTAAAATTTGATTTTTAAATTTAAAAATTTTTTTTTTAATTTTTAAATTATAAATCACATTACTTAATATTAAATTAGCTCTAGGACATTTAACTATCGAGCTTATTATATATCTAAATTACAACGAGCATTTCCTGTATTTTAATTAAACTAGTAATTTCACTATTACATTAAAATACACTTAGCTCTTTAGACTATTATTCTAATCCCCTTTAAATTATATATATATATATATATATATATATATATATATATATATATATATACATATAAATTATTACTATGATAATTTTTTTAATACCTATGGACATTAATGTTTCATCCTTTCAGGAATCTATCAATGCAGGGAGTTATGATTACAGCTGGTTGGGAGATTCGAACCTGGCCACAAAACCATCTGACTCAAGGAACAAGTCTGGCTACATAATCTACACGGTGCCCACAACGTCTGGCTACATAATGTAGTCAGACTTTGTGGACATCCTGTATTTTATAATTAACAATCTAATTCAATGTAATATTGGTTTCGTGCGAATTATTACAACTTCCGGTCATTAATGCAAGAAGACATCATTCTGAATTTTTAAATGATTCACAATAATGTTGGTTATATTAAGTTATAAAAAAGTATTATTATAATTTAGTTATCCAAATTGTTATTTATAGTTAGTTGATGCATTATAAGTTTTTAAAAATATTTTAAAAAGTAGATTTTCCCCACATTAAAAAAAAACTGACCTTGTAACTAACTTTCTTGTTGTTATTCGTTTTGTTTTATGATTAAAGAAGAATATTGAATAAAGTTCAGTTTTATTTTAAATTGTTTCGTGTTCTTTTTTTTTTAAGTGCAATTTTTAAAATATTCTTTAAAAAAATTGAAGTTAGCATCCATTATTGAGTACTGTATGTTTGTTTGTTTTTTGTTTTATCTTTTTTTTTTTGTTTTTTGTTGAGGTAATAATTTGTGGTATTTATCAGGCATTAATCTCTTCTTTCTTCTCTATCTTCTATCTTCTCTTCTATCTATTCTTCTATCTTCTTCTTTCTATTCTATTTTTTTCTATTCTATTCTATCTATCTATATAAATAAAATGAACTCATTTTTCCCGTCTGATTTTGACATTAATAGGATTAAAAATCAAGATATTTCATGCAAATATAATATGCACAAACGGCAGAACAATATCTGAGGTGTGTTATAGGCTTATTATTTCTCAAATTCCTCCATAATCTTAGATTTCTATACTTTTTCTGCCGAGAAGTCACGGCCAAAATCGGTTAAGATCAATGGAAGTGGTAAAATATTTTCTCTCTAATAAATTCCTCCTCCCCTGCCACCACTTAACACCGTTTGGGGATCGTTCACAAGGAACAGTTGAGAAGAGAACACCGGTTTGGCTTCGTAGTTCTTTCATGTGAAGTTATTTAAAATCACTAAACTAAGCTGCAGTGTTCTGTGGCGTAGTGGTTAGCGTGCTGGACAATTCACATTATATTTTCACGTTCGCGCCGACCTACCGTAGTCGTTTTTTTTTTTGTTTTTGTTTTTTTTTTTCCTAAACAACTGGAATGGACTTTTCTTGGTGGCCGAACTGTTAACGTTGCAGATGTTTTTTTTTGGGTTTTTTTCACACTTTATTTTCCTACTTTTACTCATGACTCCGGGTTTGATCCTTCCTACTTACCTACCATAACATTTTTTAAAACTCCCCCCCCCGTCCCGGAAACAAACACTCGGGCAACGCCGGGTACCTCCGCTAGTTTTATTTTAAATAAAACAAAACTGAAAAAATATTTTTCTTCAAAGTTAAGGGAGTACTTTTATTTTATTTTATTTTTCTTTTCTTTTTTTAGTTCGGTTCCTTCGTTTTTGTTTATTTTATATTTTCTGTTGCGTCTGCTTATTTTAAGAACTATTTTCTCATGACGATTGCTATTATTAAATTAGACGATGACAATCAGGTTGCCCGAACGACGCGCTTTAATTGCCTGAATAGAAAATTAGCAGCAGCCAGTGGTCGTAACTTTACCTCGCCTACATAAATATAGCTTCCTCTAAAAAATAGAATCTATAAACAAAAACGCATTAAGCTGGTTGATACATAAACTTGACTATTATACTATTTATGTACGAGAGATTAAGACGTGACAATGTACGATCACTGGCCATTGCTGATTTTCTGTTCCAGCTATTTTGGTCCGACACGAAATGTTTTGTCATTACCACAGCATTTTTACGAACTTTCACTCTCTCCGACACTAGCTCCATTTGTCAATACACAAATGACTGTCCAAATCGAAACAGAGGCACATGTTAGTTAACAGTACCAAAGAACTACACCATGGTACCAACATCAAAAAATTACAAATTCTTGAATTTTTTTTTTTTTTTTTTTTCATGAAAACCAAGCATCCCAACATAGCAGGCTGACTGGCGTTGACCGGTCTTTAAATACACTTAAATATGATATGTTAATTTATGCAGATTCCGTAATTTTTATTATAGAGCCAATTTTCCATCACTTATTATATTTTACCCAGTGCACAATAGTGTCCCCGGCATGCTTCGCTTGTACAATACACTTAATATGATATTTTGATTCATGCAGATTTCATATTTATTTTTATACAACCAATTCTCTATTGATTATTATATTGTACCCAATCTATATATTCGTTATTTCAATTTGTTTTAAACATGACTGTGGTGCCATCAGCTTGTATCGAAGCCAAAACATATAGTTTTCCATTCTTATTCGTTACCGTCTGACTCAAATCCATATGCATGCAAAATATTTTTAAAATAACGTTGTTTAAGATGTAAATGTACATTTACGAATGCGTAGAGATAATAAGTTTAGTCGATTTACGCTTGCCAGTTTCAATTTTTTTTTTTAATTTTGGCCTCTTAACAGTTATTTTTACCAAAACCAAATGAAATGTGTTTAAAATATACATCTTCTTTATCCATCAAGTTTTATGTCTGTAGATCAAAATGTATAGAGGAATTTGGTAGAGACCGTTTCTGACAGAAAGAAACCAGTTATATTTATATATATATATATATATATATATATATATATATATAAAATAAATGTTTAATCGCGTTGACATATATATATATATATAAATATATATATATATATATATATATATATATATATATATATATATATATATATATATATATATGGTGCTAGTGCACTTACTGATCCGCGCTATTTTTTTAAATCGTATTTCCAAGTTTAATTAAAGTTTTATTATATATGTTTTTATTCAACTGTAAGGTTAAAGTATAGAATAGGTAAAAAAACACCCTCCCCTCTCCATGTTAAGAATGGCTTTTTAAATAATAACGTTATTATTTCAGCACGGATCAATAAGTGCATTAGTACCATATATATATATATATATATATATATATATATATATATATATATATATATATATATATATATATATATATATATATATATATATATATATATATATATATATATATATATTATCGCATAATCGCGTTGACACGCCGGTTCTCAACTGATCACCAAAGTTAAGCAACGTTGAGCCTGGTTAGTACCAGATGGGTGACCATTTGGGAATTCTAGTCGCTGTAGGTGCTCTCCCCTTATCTCGAAATTTGTTCCAGTCGTTTTGTACACTTCACTTGCTACTGGTATTTAACAATGTATTTAACTCAGGTGGTGTGTGGTTGAAGGTTGCGCACCTCCTGACACAAAAAATCCCACGCGCAATTACGTGGCTATCCATAGTCTGTCAATAACTGAAGGACCCTGTTTTATATATATATATATATATATATATATATATATATATATATAAATATATACATGCATATATATATAAATATATATATATGCATATATATATATATATATAACTCAAATGACCTTGTAACGGGTGTTGTAATCCCACATCTGATTTACGACTTCCGGTTGCGCATGCGTACATAAACATAAACCCATAACAGCGTAAACGAATAAACACAAATCGCTACTTTTGCAGAATAAAAAAAATATATACTCCATTATTTAATACACCTTACTTAAAAAAAACAATCATACATTTTCTTCTACACTACCTACATAAATAACCTCAAAAATATGTTTTTTAATTGCGTTACAAATAAATAATCAACGCGACAATAAAACGTATTGTTTTACTGTGTGCGTTTTCAGCGTGCCAATTGTTTTTTTTTTCTCGTTTAAATTATCCAAATAAACAATTGTTAACACTTTCTACATTTTTTTACATCGTTCATTTCCGTGTTACGTTCAAGGTGTTTTAACGCAATTTCCTTACAAATTAATCTACTTTAACCTGTTGACAAGCATAAGAACAATTTACAACGGCGATTTACCCACAGCCTTCCTTTTTTGTTTAATTCTCCATTTTTAATACACCTTTCTTAAAAAACATTCATACATTTTCTTCTACATTACCAACATAAATATATAACCTCGAAAATCTGTTTTTTTTTAAATGCGTTACAAATAAATAATCACCGTACACAATAAAACGTACAGCTTTACTGTGTACGTTTTCAGTGTCTCAGTTGTTTTTTCTTTTCTTCGCGTTTCAATTAACCAAATAAACAATTGTTTATACTATCTGCTTTTATTACATCGTTCATTTCGGCATTGTCTTAATTAGATTTTTTTCCTTATTATTTAGATATAAATTAAATATTTTACCAAATAGGTCATGAATGTTTGTTTAAAATAAATGAAAAAAAGTTACATTTTATTTTCATTTTCTGTTTAAAAAGCCGTTCTTTATATGGGGAGAGTGTTTTTAACTATTCTGTACTTTCAACTAACAATTTCATTTAAAAAAGATATATCAGAATATGAATTTAACTTAATTGTAAGTTTTTTTTTTTTCAAAAATAAACAATTATAAACAGTACGACTCACAGAAATCTATCTATATTCCTTTTTCATTTTTATATACTTTCATAGATATGTTTCTGTTATGTCACAAAAAAACTATTTTCTTTACGTCATAAGTGTCACGCTCATACATTAATTGCATAGCTAATATAACATACTGACGCAACGGGTCACGGGAAGTTTAGTATATATATATATATATATATATATATATATATATATATATATATATATATCATGAACCATGAACAAATGATATATAATTAAGTTACCTGTTGGATTGGAAGTCCAAGAATGGTAAGTTACCTGTTAGATTGGAAGTCCAAGAATGGTAAGTTACCTGTTGGATTGGAAGTCCAAGAATTCGACCGTGTTTTGATTTTACCATTCTTGGATTTTTTTACCCTTCACCGGACTATCCATTCATGTGAAATCTTTTTATCATTTTTATTTTACCTCCTATTCCCCTTACCTCACCCTTTTTTAACCAAGTAAGATATGTGACTTACTTGTGGTTTCATTAAATACTTTTACATGCAAAATCCGATCCCGCATTTTGCTAATTCCTGCCCTCTGATGAGAAGGAGAGTATTTCTTCGAAAGTCCGCGGATTAAGGACTATCCACTTATCTTGTGCTTCCTTTTTAAAATTAAATATGCTTTTAACTCTTTTTCAAGATGTTTGTTAACATGTTTTATTAATCATTTGTTCATGATATAAGTTTTATTTCCTTTTCGGTTGTATTGAGCTTTTACATCTGGTTGAGATTACTTTACTTGTAAATATTAACTCTTTAATATTTATAATATATTTTAAGTTCACCATTTTGATTACCTTTGTAAAATTATTGTAATTTTTATTTCTTTCTTTATATATATATATATATATATATATATATATATATATATATATATATATATATATATATAACCTATTGTCGGGAGATTCGATCTCGGCCACTAAGCTAACTCTGACTCCATAAGCAGAGAAACAAACCGATCGGTCAACGTTAAACACGTCAGAAATGTAGTTGAAATTAAAATTTATTCATAGCGTAAATATCATTCAAGACAACCGAGAGTGATTTTAGGATTTTAACATCATGATCTGCGCGCGTGGACTAAACTGGCCGATTGTTCTATTTCAACGTTACAACGACTATAACAATCGAGTTCTTATTAATATAATTATTTACAATACTTACAGACCCTAGTGTTCCATCATTTGGTGAATCATCAGCACAAGGAGTCATAATTACTGCTGGTCGGGAGATCCGAATTCGACTACAAAGCCATATATTACTCTGTTAGCAATAAACAAACCGCTCGGCCAACGTTATTTGCGACGAGAAACAGCTGAAATTAGCATTTATATGAACCGTAAATGCTATTTTATGAATGTATATATATATATATATATATATATATATATATATATATATATATATATATATAGTGCAAAACTTTGTTGAAATTTAAAGACTTACTTTTCTTTTTTATAACTTTCGTTCATTTTCTCCTGGATTTTTTTCATTACAGCAGTTTCGTTAGCGGGAAGCCAATTTTACGATTTATGTATCCATAAAAATATCCTGTCGCCATCAACTTCTTCAGATGATTTTTCCATTTGATTTTAACAACAAAAAGTATATTTTTTACACGATAAACATGGTATTTGGAGAAAAGGAATTACAAAGCCATGCTTCCACACTTCCGTCATCTTTTTTGTTATGCTAAGATATATACATACAGTACTGTTTCGTTGTTTCACAGCTCGTCAGTGCGGCTAGACAAGCAACTACCACAAGCTATGACCGAGAGGTGGGAAATGGGAGCTGGTTAAAGGTCAGGCATGTGGGGTTGCCCCCACATCTGGTCTTTGCTAGTCATAGCTAGTCATAGCTTGCAGTATCTGCCGGAACAGATGGTATTTATTTGCTCCCCCACCGAGCAAATTAGGCACAAGGCCAATTTTTAATGTGGGGAGTGAAGGGAGGGGGAAGGGAAAAAGGGGACCAGCTCCCGAGAGGTGGGAAATGGGAGCTGGTTAAAGGTCAGGCATGTGGGGTTGCCCCCACATCTGGTCTTTGCTAGTCATAGCTAGTCATAGCTTGCAGCATCTGCCGGAACAGATGGTATTTATTTGCTCCCCCACCGAGCAAATTAGGCACAAGGCCGATTTTTAGTGTGAGGAGTGAAGGGAGGGGGAAGGGGAAAAGGGGACCAGCTCCCGAGAGGTGAGAAATGGGAGCTGGTTAAAGGTCAGGCATGTGGGGTTGCCCCCACATCTGGTCTTTGCTAGTCATAGCTAGTCATAGCTTGCAGCATCTGCCGGAACAGATGCTACACTTTGATCCCGGCCCGAAGGCCAAGAAATTTGTATATCACTTCCCAATATGCTCAACCCAAGATAGGGAACATTATAGTCATCTCCATACAGTACTGTTTCGCTGTTTCATAGCTCATCAGTGCGATGTGTCCATCTATATATATATATATATATATATATATATATATATATATATATATATATATATATATATATATATATAAGTATCAACATTTAATGCTTTTTTCTTTCCAGCATAAACATGCTAATAAATATACAAAGAAATACAAATTGCCGATAAAAAAAAAAAAAAACGACATTAAGGTAAATTAGAAAGTCTGATGATATAGTGCACACGCCCTAATAACTGCTATAAGAAACGCCCAAGCAATTACAAACATTTGGACTAAAATATAACTGAGCAGTCAAAAATTGTCCATGCTTGTCCAAAGGTGGTGGTGGTGGTGGTGGTGGTGGTGCTTGTTGTTGTTGTTGTTTACTAAGAGTTACCACGGGAGCCATCATGAAAGATTTCTCTCCGAGAACAACTTGTGGCGTTCTCTGGAGTCTGAGTGACAGCAAGTGTCCACATATTTCTATTACTCTCCACCTTTCGATAACCTTTGCAGATGAATTTGCATAATCGCAAAAACCGCTTACCATTAATTGCTCATTGGCACCATTGGTTTTCACTGGACTTTGGATTGCAATAAGCCT
>NC_136487.1:129260182-129355182 GCF_053919585.1 Euprymna scolopes | reverse complement strand
ATAGAATGGAAATAGGCACAAACTTTAATAAAGACTTTTCATATCTGTCTGCGTAAGTATACTTTGATAATTATTTTTCAGTTTGAAGAAATATAGTATAATAAAATTATGGGGTGATCGTTCGCACCTGACCTCCATAGAATGGAAATATATCACAAGGTGTTTTAATATAGATCCACAGAATATTGTGATAAGTGTTTCAGTGTGAACAGATATGGTATAATAAATTATGTGGTTTATCTATTTTATTTTTATATTCATTATATTTTGCTTTGGTTTTGATACCCTCAAATTCGAAGCTATCTCTTTAAAACCCTTCCTTTTCATAACCTATCATACTTTCATAAATCAGAGTTCATTTTCTGTAGACTGTTTTTGAACCCAGTCAACGACGGGTACTTTTGCGTGTATATATATATATATATATATATATATATATATATATATATATATATATATATATATATATATATATAACATTTATATGTGAATACGCTTTCCATGTATCTAGAAAAGTAATATAAATTGACGTAAAATAGGAAAAATGATAGAATAAAATTTTGTTATTGACTTACATGGCTAAACCGATTCCAAATAAAACTGAATAATATTAGATAATAGCGGCTGCGTCGCTTCGGCACCAGCAACGCCGAGTCAAACACAAAAAATCGAGTACACTCAACATCAAGTACACTCAACATCGTCTAACTATCAACGCTTACTCTGTGAACTCGGAGTATGGGAAATTCCCATATGCACAAAACAAAATCACTGAAAAAACAAAAAATACTCTTAGGGTAAGGATAATGAGTATACGTTGGATAAAATGATGGTTAAAATTATTTCGAACTTGCCAGGATTTACGAAAGATGTTACCGCGACTGTATACAGACAGCGCTAAATTCCGTGAGGTAACTTTTTCGACAATTACACGAAACGGCCAAAAAACACTTATTTCGGGATTTTTGTGTGGCTCGGCGTTGTTCGTTACGAACCATATATAGATAAGGACAATCTAGGGACTCACACCTTTCAAAGAAAACAAAAGAAGTTTTTAGTACATCCGTTCGAAAGTTTTATTCGTATATATACATACACATAAATAATTAAATAAATAAATAAACATTTAAAATATTATTAATAGTATAGATATTTAATGCTTCGATAAATCTTTTTTTACACAGGCATAACCATATTATCAAGGCAAAGAGGCCACTCAAGGATAAAGGTTAAAGAGTGTACAGTAGAAATTGGACAATATAGCAATTAGTAATGAAAATTTAGTAAATTTGATAACTTATATGGAACGGCTCATCAAGAACTTGTTTACGTTAGACTTGAAGACAACCATATTGTAGTCAGCCGGAAAGCAGGAAAACGGAAGACAATTCCACAGGCGTGCAGTTCTAAGAAAGAAGCTTTGTTCATGGAATCTACGTTTAGGTTTAGGCACAGATAAAGAGTGGGGAGAATTATTGATAGTGTTTTCATCTAGACGAGTGTTTCTTGTAAAAGTTTGGCGAGGGGGGACCATAGACTGAAGCTCAGTCGAACACTTTCCATGAAAATAACGATACATCAGAGACAAGCTCGCAACATCTCTTCTGTGAGATAGAGGTTGCAGGGAAGAGAAAAGGACGTCTCCTACGAGGCTACGAAGTCTATTTTGAACTCTATCAAGGCAGGCCAAGTCCTTTCTAGCAGCTCCTGCCCAGATGTGGCAACAGTATTCCATCCTTGGACGTACCTGGCTCTTATATAGATAGAGAATAGCATCAGCAGTGAGATATCTATCGGATCGATAGAAAGATTCTACCATTTTTCCAGCGGCCTTGGCAACAGATTTGATGTACGTGTTCCATTTAAGATCAGGAGTAATGGTCAAGCCAAGGAGCTTGTCAAAACTTGAGGCCTCCTGAAGACGAGAGCCATTCATTTCAATTGATGCCAGATGTGGATCAGAATGTTGATGATGTAAAGAGAGAAGCTTGGTTTTAGATGCATTAAAAGTAACCAGCCACTCCTTACCCCATTGTACTACGTGCTCAAGATTAGAGGAGAGAGAATTGGAGAGAACTTGGTCGTTTACTGTCTTAGATGTGCTACCATAAATGGTAGTGTCGTCAGCATAAATGTCTACAAATGATGTAAGGATGTGATTTGGAAGATCATTAATGTAGATCAGGAAAAGAGTTGGGCCCAGGATGGACCCCTGAGGGACACCGGCACTAATACTGTGAGCTTCTGATTTTTGCCCCTCAACTACTACTCTTATGAACCTATCAGAAAGAAATGATTTAATAATTGAGAAGACATTTCCAGCTATACCATAGCTAGAGATCTTATGAAGTAAACCTTTATGCCATACCCTATCAAAGGCCTTAGATATGTCAAGAGCAATTGCCCTAGAAAGGTTGCCTCCGTCGAGAGAGTTGCTAATCCTATGAGATATAACTGTACGCACATCTGCTGTAGATCTAGCAGAACGGAAACCATATTGAGTGTCACTAAGAAGGTTATTTTTGTTGAGATAGTTGATTACTTCTGTATTTAACACAGATTCCAGCAACTTACTCATGACGCACAGGAGATTTATTGGCCTGTACTGAGAGGGGGATGAGCGATCACCTGAATTCTTAAATACAGGGCATACTGATGAGATTTTCCAGAGAGATGGGAAACTATTCTCCTTAAGACAACGTTTAAACAGTTTTGTAAGTATGGGCGCTAGTTCAGGCTGAAGTCTTTGGAGTACTATAATTGGAATACCGTCAGGGCCAGTTGCTTTACTGGAATCAAGGTTTTTGATTAGCTTGGCAACATCACGTACAGATATACGTATATCACATAGCGTGTTTTCTGATACAGGAGGAAATATTGGGGGTTGGCGGCCTTGATCGTAAAGGGTAGAATTAGCTGCAAAGTTCTTGACAAAGAGTTTGGCTTTGTCTGATGGTGACGAGATTACCTCAGGTCCATTGAAAATAGTTGGGATTGAGCACACGCTTCTGTTCAGGATTCTGTTTGCTATTTGCCAAAACTGGTGGGAACCAAGCCGCTGCTCAGCTACTTTGGACTTAACAGATTGA
The DNA here is from genome assembly GCF_053919585.1 of Euprymna scolopes. Lineage (NCBI taxonomy): Eukaryota > Metazoa > Mollusca > Cephalopoda > Sepiida > Sepiolidae > Euprymna > Euprymna scolopes. Next base: position 129,352,093 of record NC_136487.1, on the reverse strand, counting down.
GCATACAACTCTTGCATTCTTTATTACTTTCTTACAATGGTTGCTGGTAGTCCTGAAAGCCGCTTTAGTTTCGATACATCTATTACGTTGGAAACAGTGGAAAAGGTAATTTCTGTGCGCAATGGCAGCAGCACATTCTGGAGAGAACCATGGCTGGCTGTTAGGTTTTTGCTGAAACTTTTTTGAGGGTATGAAACGGTCAATACCTACAATTAATCATTCCGTCAGGTCTAATACTATAAAGGACACATACTTTTTAAACATGGAATGCAGAGGTAGATCAGATATAAATGTACGGAAGCTATCCCAGTCAGCCTTAGTGTATCGATATACTGTACGATGGAGAGGTACGTCTGGGGACTTATTACATTTCATTTTTATCTTAATTGATACAACAGAGTGGTCGGAAGATCCAAGAGGCGACAGAACAGAAACTGAACATAGTTCAGGGCAAGTTGTGAGAAAAAGGTCTAGTAGGCTCGCATACTGGCCGTCATTGTCGGGCACACGGGTGGGTTCCTGAACACTCTGAGTGAGGTCATAAGCAATGGAGAAATCATGACAGAACCTCCCCTCATCATCGGTCTTGTTTGAGTGGGTCAACCATTCGACGTTGTGAACATTGAAGTCTCCACATACGTGAATGTTAGCTGAAGGATAAGCAGATAGGACTTGGTCAATTTTCTCAGATATGCTTTGAAAGATAGTAACTCCGCTGTTATGGGGGCAATAGAGAGTAAATATAAATGCTGTAGTGTGAGCTAAAGCAACCCGGAAGCACATATAAGGTAAGTTAGGATCTTCCCTGGAGATGTCCCTACCACATGGAAAGCTATCTTTAATATAGGCACATATTCCATGCCCATGGCGATCTTGGGGGTCAGATTTAGAAGTTAAGTTAGAGTATCCTTTAATTGCGAACTCTTCTAGGGAAATAGCCTGTCCAATGCCAGTTTCACTTAAAATAAAAGGTCTGATTTAGTCTCCTGTAAGTGGGTTACAACCTCTGGAAGGTTAGAACGTAGACCCCTGATGTTGGAGAAGGAGACATGGTAGTAGGGGTCTACGTTGGAAGTTGGAGAACCGGGTTTAATGTATCGTTGAACATTGTTGATGAGAGCTTTGTTGATATATCTGTTTCTTTGAATATATCTTAATTCTCTTCCTTCAGAGCATCCATATCGTGCTAGTGGTTTTGACAGGTAAAAGTAGTATTCCTGCACGCTAATTATACCTGGAAAAAGACGAAATAAATGTATATATCGTTTATTGAGTTTTTCGGACTAATTGTATACCGATACTCTATGGCTGACTGGGATAGCTTCCGTACATTCATATCTGATTTACCTCTGCACTCCATGTTTAAAAAGGAAGTGTCCTCTATAGTATCAGATCTGACCGAATGGTTAATTGTAGGCATAGACCAATTCATACCATCTAAAAAATTCCAACAAAAGCCTAACAGCCAGCCATGGTTCTCCCCAGAATGTGCTGCTGCTATCGCGCACAGAAATCACTTTTTCCATAGCTACCAACGTAATAGATGCACTGAGACTAAAGCTGCTTTCAGGACTGCCAGCAACCACTGTAAAAGAGTAATCAAAAATGCAAGAGAGCTATATGCCCAGTCTGTTAAATCCAAGGTAGCTGATCAGCGGCTTGGTTCCCACCAGTTTTGGCTAATAACAAATAGGATCCTGAACAGAAGTGTGCGTTCTATCCCAACCATTATCAATGGACCAGAGGTTATCTCGTCAGCGTCAGACAAGGCCAAACTATTTGCAAAGAACTTTGCAGCTAATTCTACCCTATGCGACGAAGGCCATCAACTCCCCATATTTCCTCCTATAACACAGAACAAGCTAGGTAACATACAAATATCCGTGCATGAGGTCGCCAAGCTAATAAAAAACCTAGATTCCAGTAAAGCAACTGGCCCTGATGGCATCCCTATTATAGTGTTAAAAAAGCTTCTACCAGAACTTGCTCCCATACTTACGAAACTATTTAAGCGCTGCCTTAAGGAGAAGTGCTTTCCGACCCCCTGGAAGACCTCATCAGTTTGCCCTGTATTTAAGAATTCAGGTGATAAGTCATCTCCCTCTCAGTACAGACCAATAAGTCTTCTCTGTGTTATGAGTAAGTTGCTGGAATCAATATTAAATAGAGAAATAGTCAACAACCTCAGCAGGAATAACCTTCTTAGTGACACAATATGGTTTCCGCTCTGCAAGATCTACCGCAGATGTGCTGACGGTTATATCCCACAGGATTAGTGAATCTCTTGACAAAGGCTTCCTTTCTAGGGCAATTGCTCTTGACATATCAAAGGCCTTTGACAAAGTATGGCATAAGGGTCTACTTCACAAGATTTCCAGCTACGGTATAACTGGAAATGTTTTCTCAATCATTAAATCATTTCTCTCCGATAGGCTCATAAGAGTAGTGGTAGATGGACAAAAATCGGAGGCCTGCAATATAAATGCTGGAGTCCCTCAGGGGTCAATCCTGGGCCCAACTCTCTTCCTGATCTACATCAATGACCTCCCTAAACACATACTTAAATCATTCGTTGACATCTATGCTGATGACACGACCATCTACGGCAACACATCAAAGGCTGTAAATGACGAAGTTCTCTCGGATTCTCTCTCCTCTGATCTCGAGCGCGTGGTTCAGTGGGGGAAGATGTGGCTAGTTACCTTTAATGCATCCAAAACCAAACTCCTATCCTTACATCATCAACGCTCTGATCCCCAGCTGGCATCAATTGTGATGGATGGCTCTCGTCTGGGTGAGGCCCCGTGTTTTGACAAGCTTCTGGGTTTGACCTTTACTCCTGATCTGAAATGGAACACGTACATCAAGTCTGTTGCCAAGGTCGCTGGAAAGGTGGTGGGATCCTTCTACCGCTCCAGAAGATATCTCACTACTGATGCAATTCTCTATCTATATAAAAGCCAAGTACGGCCAAGGATGGAATACTGTTGCCATATCTGGGCAGGAGCTGCCAAAAACAGCCTATCATGCCTTGACAGAGTACAAAATAGACTTCGTGGTTTAGTGGGGGGTGCCCTTTTCTCTACCCTGCAACCCCTCTCCCACAGAAGAGACGTTGCGAGCCTATCCTTGTTTTATCGTTATTTTCATGGCAGGTGCTCGTCTAAACTCCAATCCCTGGTCCCCCTCGCCAATCTTTCACGAAAAACACCCGTCTAGCTGAATCCACTGTGAAAAATTTCCCCCACTCTATATCTGTGCCTAAATCAAAACGCGGATTTCATGAACAAAGCTTCTTTCTTAGAATTGCATGCCTGTGGAACTCTGTTCCATCTGCCTGCTTCCCTCCGGACTACAACTTGGATTTCTTCAAGTCCAATGTTAACAAATTCCTAATGAACCGCCCTCCTAATTAAACACTTCATCAATCTCCTCACTAACGTAATGTACTTGCAATAACCCTTATCCCTGAGTGGCTTCCGGGCCTTGATAAGTGGTGATCACTGTGTAAAAAAAAAAAAAAATTTCCTCATCTTGGTTGTTATAGTCACGACGTTTCGGTCGTTTTGCCCTCCGGCCTTCATCAGGTGTTTTTTTGTATCGAACTGGGAAAACCGTTTGTTAGGAGTCTCGAACTCAACTCTTTATTATTATTACCGGGGTACCGTGTTCAGACTCCAGCTAGGCTCTGGGACATAGTTGTTGATTCTCTGTTTTGAATGTTACTTTTCACTGCCTTCGTTCAGGATTGAATTCAGCACCTTTGGTTACTGTAAACTTTTATACAACGTCTATGACCAAAGGTGCTGAGTTCAATCATGACCGAAGGCAGTGAAAAGTAACATTCAAAACAGAGAATCAACAACTATGTCCCAGAGCCTAGCTGGAGTCCGAACACGGTACCCCCGTAATAATAATAAAGGGTTGGGTTCGAGACTCCTAACAAACGGTTCCTCAGTTCGATACAAAACACCTGATGAAGGTCGGAGGGCAAAACGGCCGAAACGTTGTGACTATAACAACCAAGATGAGGAAGTCAGTCCGACAATCTCAATAAATGATAACACCTCATCTCAAAAATACAGACGAATGTGTATATCGGTTGAAAATTTTATTATATTTACCATAATATTGTGTGTATATATACTACAGCCGTTCCAAAGATAATAGCTCTTATATTTTCGCCTGCACGAATGGGTGAGAGAGGGCGTCAAATTGCATCGTTATGATGCCTGAAATTATGCATTGATGACCTTAAAGTTTCACATCTCTGTTACAGATATTGATAGTGTGCTACTGCAACCCCTGTAATGGACGCACGCAAGAAGCACATATGTGTCATAGAGTGTCTGGCAAAAGTGCACTGGAAATGGTGGTGGCTATGCCGAATCATACATTCGATGGTACAAAAGGACGCTCGTTTTAATGGTACAACTCCCGTCTCCGTAGTGCTTGAACTTTTGGAGTTAAAAAGTAAGAGACTTTATTTTGGAACAATACTCGTGTATGTATATATATATATATATATATATATATATATATATATATATATATATATATATGATCAAATGATTAATAAAACATGTTAAAAGACATCTTGAAAAAGAGTTAAAAACATATTAAATTTTAAAAAAGGAAGCACAAGATAAGTGGATAGTCCTTAATCCACGGAGTTTCGAAGAAATACTCTCCTTCTCATCAGAGGGCAAGAATTAGCAAAATGCGGGATCGGATTTTGCATATAAAAGTATTTAATGAAACTACAAGTAAGTCACAGATCTTCCTTGGTTAAAAAAAGGGTGAGATAAGGGGAATAGGAGGTAAAAGAAAAATGATAAAAAGATTTCACATGAATGGATAGTCCGGTGAAGGGTAAAAAATCCAAAACAAGCATATTCTCAAATATTGTACTAGTATTATATTGTCTATAAGTTATTCATCCAGAAAAAGTCTTACAATAAAGATGAAACTTTGATGAATATATAACACGGTTTGTTCCTTTTTCATCGCTCTATCTATTCGTAATAAAATGATTATAACAATTCTTTATTTATTTTCAAAATAGGAACGTCCAAAAGTAAGGGACAACATTGAGAAAAACAATGTAAACAGCCAAAAACTAATAAAAATACATTTACAATCAATATTTAACAAATGAGCTCTTGTTCTCAATGACAGCTGCACATCTTCGACTACAAAGACGAATCAGTTCTTGATAATCCTCGATACTAATTTTAAACCATTCTTCTTGAAGCTTCACCCACAAATCCTCCTTGTTAGTGGGATTTCTTTCCATAACTTTCACTCCTAAGGTCTTCCAAAGATTTTCTATTGGATTTAAGTCAGAACTTTGCGGTGGCCAATCAATAATTTCGAAATCTTGCTCGCTAAGGTGACTGATTACAACCTTTTCCTTGTGACATGTGGCATTATCTTGCATAAAGGTAGCCCTATCGAAACCTGAATTCTGTATGATTGGCACAACATGATCTTGAACAATGTTTTTATATATCTGTGCGTTTACACGAGTTTTTAACCGGACAAGAGGCGTTGTACCTTGGCTAGAAAACATTCCAAATACCATGACGCTTCCGCTGCCAAACTTGACAGTTTTTTTTTTAGTACACTTTGCACTTAATCTTTCACCAATATGTCTCTTTACATTGTTTTTCCATCATTTCCAAATAAATTAAACTTGCTTTCATCACTGAAAAATACTTATGCCCAATTTTCACATTCCAAATTACATACTTGTTTGCAAACTCTAATATTTTCTTATTCTTCGAACTAACAAGTGAGGTTCGAATAAACAGCCCTATTTCTTGCAGTCGTCTAGAAACATCAGCTTGTTTACAAACAAATTAATAGTGGGCTGTCTTGACACATTAACACATGAGGTACTATTCATAAGCCTTTTAAATTATGTGCAATACTTAAAACGGTCTGTTAATGACATACACTGCATTATTCGATTTTCTCTTGTCGAAGTTTTAAGGGGTCTGCCGGTTTTAAAAGCACTATTTTGCCAGTATCATTGTGGGATTTAACAACCTTCTTTTGGATTGGATAGTTTCACTTCAAAAAAATTGACTATAGCATACTGTTAACATTGTTTTCTCAATTTTGTCCCTTACTTTTGGACGTTCCTATTTTGAAAATAAAATAAATAACTGTTATGATTCTTTTTCTATCCTTTGCAAATGATTCAAATTATAGTACGTTATTATGGATGATAACGACTACTAATTGTCAAAATTTCAGTTTTTCACAGTTGTTATTTCTAACAAATATTAGGTTTTAAATTTCTATCCCTTAGTTTTGGACGCTACCGTATATACATATATATATTATCATCCACGTAAAGTACTGTTTCGTTGTATCACAACTCATCAGTGCGGCTAGACAAACACCTTTCCCCAGCCGTGGATTGAACCTACAACCGTCGCATTGACAGTCGGCAGCTCTCACCAATCGGCTACGAATCAGTGCCGTAAATATTTCTCCTAGAGTGTGTATTAAATCCACACCCTCTCGTCGCACAGTGCTCGAACCATCAGCTTGTTTACAAACAAATTAATAGTGGGCTTCGCTTATATATATATATATATATATATATATATATATATATATATATATATATATATATATATATATATATATATATATGATGAAAATGATGGAAATAGTATTCCGACAAAATAGAGAAAATAAAATGGAACAAACCGCATTATGTGTTCATCAACGTTTCGTCTTTATTTCGAGACTTCCTCTGGATGAATGAGATTAAGAAACCAAAAAATATACCAGTACAAAATATTTTAAAATGGTTCACGTGCACAGTGTGACGCAGTTCTATTTCAGAGAAACGAAAAAAAAAAAGACGTTGGAAATTCAAAAAGGAGGGGGAGGGCTGGCGCTGTTAAAGAGAAGAAATTTTAGTGACGTCATATAGTCGTTAATGTAATTTTAAAACTATGAACGCAAGTTAATATTCTTATTGGGAAAAAGATATATCTGTTGAAATTCAAATATAAGTTTGTAACAGAAATAAAATGAGTGTTTTTTATGTAATTTATTGATTGAGATTATGTGTTAATTATTACAGGGGGTGTTTGAATGGTGTGAGAAAGTTAACCTGTGTCTACAGTTAAATAATGTTCTTTTAATAAAAGTTTACTTATTAATGGCGCTATGTTATAGAAACCTCCACGTTGTTTAATAGTGCTTGAAATTGCGATAAGCGCAGATTCAAGAAGTCTCTGGCGTGGTTTATTTGAAATAAATTTAACTACTTGTGCTTGTTTAAAGTCAAAGGTGTGGTTATGTTGCAATGAATGAGAGAATAATGCACTTAGAAAATTGCTATTTTTTATATCTCTTTTATGTTCATTGAGCCTTTTTTCCAATTTACGCTGAGTTTCACCAACGTATTTATGATGGCAATTATGGCAAGGAATAGTGTATATACCTCCATTGGAAACTGTTTTTTTTATAGAGATGTTTCGTAGTTTTTAATATATGTTTTATGGTTAGTGATGTGGTTTGTACGATAGGAATTTTTAGTTTGTTTAGTGTGTTACAGATTATTGTACTATTGGTGTGTGTAGGTAAAAGAAGATATCTGTTTATGAGAGAAAGGTCTGGTGTGTATGATTTTATTTTATTATTATTTATTCTGGAAAATATTTGTGTGGCTTTTCTCTTAGCATTCAATATGAAATATGTCGGATATTGCAAGGTTTTCAAAATGTTTGTGAGGTATTCGAATTCTTCGTCCAGATAATCAGGACTGCAAATTCTGAAAGCGCGTAAGAAGAAACCAATTATCATCCCTGTTTTTATTTTATTATTATGGTGTGAATAGAAATGTATGTAATCATCATTGTGTGTGGTTTTGCGGTGAACTTTGAAGGATAGTTTATGATTGGATTTTATTATAAGAATGTCAAGAAAAGGTAATGAGTTATTGTTTTCTGTTTCACAGGTAAACTTTATGGAAGGTTCGACTGAGTTTAATTTGTCTCTAATGATATTTATGCGCGTATTTTCAGGAAGAAAAATTAAAATGTCGTCAATGTATCTAAAATATTCTGTGTTTGGATGTAATCTGAATTTGAAAGGACCAGATTCTAGGAATTCTAAGAAAAGGCAAGCTAATACTCCACTAAGAGGGTTACGCATAGGAAGACCAAAATTTTGTTTATAGAAATTGTTATTGAAGTGAAAATAAGTCATGTTAGTTATAAGTCTAATGATTTTTATAAGAGTATCGGAAGGAAAAGGTAAGCTAATGTTAGATTTTTTAAATGTTTAAGGAGTATGTTCATATGTATATATGTATTAAAAAGTTTGACTCATGTCCAGGTAACCTACATCTAAAATTGTAAGTGTTTAGACCCAAAATTGACGAAGGAGTTTGCTAAAGTCTGCAAAGGTCAGCTCTTTCAACTTTGACCTTTTGGTAGCCAAAGTTTCTCCCCAAAACGGATTAAAACGCTTGCCCTGTCTCTGAATACCCTTTTTGTAAAATTTCAAATGTTTAGACCAAAAATTGAATGAGTAATTTGGTAGAGACCACAAAGGTCAACTTTTTAACTTTGACCTCAATTTTGACCCCTTAACTTTTATTGTTTTGGGTTCAAATCAAAGTAAAACGTTTGATCCATGTCCAAGTTACCTACATCTGAAATTTCAATTTTTTACACCAAAAATTGGCGGAGGAGTTTGGTAGAGTTTTCAAAAGTTCAATCGTTTAACTTTGAACCCTTGCCAGACAAATTTCTGGACGAAAACCGATTAAATATATTTTCCCAAATCTCAATATACCTTATGTTAAATCTCGAGTCTTTAGACTGAAAAATGACAGAGTAGTTTAGTAGGGAAATGTACACACACAGACACACACACAGACAATTTAACTCTTATAGATATACTAGCATGGGTGCCTGGTGTTCCCCTGGTATTTGGAGATGTATGTTGAGCAAAAAAAAGTGGTCAATTTTTTTTAAACTTTGACCCCTATTATGATCCCTTAAAATTTATTGTTTTGGGCTCAAATCGAATTATTAAGTTAGATCCATGTCCAATGAATCTATATCTAAAATTTCAAGTGTTTAGACCGAAAATTGTCGGAGGAGTTTGGTAGAGTTCTCAAAGGTCAAATCGTTGAACTCTGGCCCCTTACTCGCCAAATTTCTGGTCGGAAACCGATCACATCGAGTACACTGTATATCAAATTTCGAGTCTGTAGACTTAAAATTGACAGAGTTATTGCGTAGGGAAATGTACACACACAGACACATAGATGCACAGATACACAGACAGACAGACACTTTCACTTTTATAGATATATAGAAAGATATATGTGTGCGTGTATATCTGTGTCTGTGTCTGTGTAAGTATGGTTATATGTTTGTGTGTGTGTTTCGTTTGATATACAATATTAAATTATACGATTAATCCAGAGAAAATTCTCAAACAAGAATAATGAGATTCATAGAAGATCCCAACCTTTGTCCACAAAGAGAGGTCGCGCATGTTATGTAAAACTCTGCTTTGTGCTGGGCATTCGGCTGTGCGTAGGTTGTATCTATATTTTCTTTGGCAATTTAATCTGTCCTCTCGGCTTATCGATAAATTATTCGCTTCATTTTATAGCGATGCTAACTGCATTAAGACAAATCTCTACCAAAAAGCGGATTCATATATAAGATCCTGTCGAAAATATGGACCATTGCATTTCTAATAAATGCACAACAGAAACATGTATGCATACATGAAGCCAATAATGTTTGTATAAATAAATAAACATACTAAAATGGCGCTCTTCTTGTTCTTGAGCATGTTTTTATAAAACCAGTATTTCAATACAATCACTATATATATATACATAAATAAGTAATTATATTTTATAATTTCAGTAATTACCAAAATACAAAAGAAACATAAGAAATATATTAAAATATCCGCATTTATCGCCCTTTGATAAAAAAAAAGTAATTAAAATTAAGTCCTTTGAATGGCAGTGTCCCTTCTTTTTTTTCCACAAATTACCCTATCTTGGTTTGTTAATCCTTCCTATCGGCTTAGGAAATTAATCTAATAATTTACTGTTGTGTTTTACATTGGGTGTGTTGTAATTTTTTATAAAAACTTCTGGTTGAAATTGCACTTATTGTGACATTGTTGTTGATTTTTTTTTTTAATTACTTATGAAAAATCTGTTTTGAATCTGATCCGATTTTTGAAAATGTGATGTCTTTTTTATTGCATGAATTAAAACAGACATTGTCTTGAAACAGTCGTAAACAACTCTGATGCCTTTATATTCACTCTTTATATTCACTCTTTATATTCACTCTTTATGCAGAACATGAGTTGGAAATGATTTAAATGATTAAAAAGAAACCAAAGTTTTAGACTAAAATATAAGATAAACATGTTTGCTTTACTTAGATGATATACAATTATGATACACGGCACAATCACGTTGACACACCAGTTCTCGTCAGATTACCGAAGTTAAGCAACGTTGAATATGACAAGTGTTAAAGTGGATATTCATTGGAAATTCCAAGTGTTGTATGATCTCTCCGCTTTTCTCGACATTTTTTCTAATCGTCTATCATTTTTTGTCTCATTACACGCTCATCTACCCTTACAGAGGGGATCCATATTCTTTTGACACTGAATGGAAGCATTTTTGCATACAATTATGGTTTTATTGAAGTGAATCCAGGTTTCACAGAGGTAATCCTTGCATATCCATCGCCTCTGACATAGATCGAGGAATCAGTTTTAATGATGTGAATATACAACAAATATATAAGTAGGAGACGTAAGTTATCTGTTCATTGCAGACTTGTTGGTTAAGTGGTGAAATTGATTCCAGCGAGAGGCGGTCCCTCTTTGAGGAAACCAGTTTAAATCGTAAAGACTTGATTTAATCATCGTCATCGTCATCATCATCATCATCATCATTATATCGTATAGAATCCATTTCGATGATTATAATACTATTTATGGTTCTAATTTATGAAAATTGGTAAAAAAAAGAACCTATATTTTCAAACCAATAAAATATGCCCAAATTTGCCTACATATTTATATATAGTGTTCTGGTAGGCAACTTTAAGTTCTGCTGCTTCGGTATATAAGAACTTAGTTACAACACTATTTAATTTTACCTTTCATTTAATCTAGGGTAATTGGGAGAAATTATCAGTTAGATCCATTCAATAATTAAAGTATATTAGAGCGTAAAGGGGCATAACCCATTTCAAATAAATTTACCCCGTTTTTTTTAGGGGGGTCTATACTTAAGTATGTACTGAACATATATATATATATATATGTGTGTGTGTGTGTGTGTGCCTGTGTTTGTGTGTGTATGGGTTTGTGTGTGTTTGTGCATGTGTGTATGTGTTTGTGTGTGTGCATGTGTGTGTATGTGTTTGTATGTGTATATGTGTTTGTGTGCGCGTGCGCGCGCGCGCGCGTGTGTGTGTGTGTGTGTGTGTGTGTGTGTGTGTGTGTGTGTGTGTGTGTGTGTGTGTGTGTGTGTGTGTGTGTGTGTGTGTGTGGTAAAGCGCAAACTGCCATTAGGAAATTAAAACCTTTATGCAACCAAATTGGCCGTTCTTCTCCAATTGATAGTATATATATATATATATATATATATATATATATATATATATATATATATATATATATATATATATACACACACACAAACATTGATATTTATATGAATTCTAATTTTTCACTTTTGGGATAAATCAGTTTCGGGATAATTATTTACCGTTTTCTTTTTTTTAATTATTTAGTGTTAGATTACATTTTAAAGACTTATCGTTCGATTTCATTTTTTTAATCGATTCATTGTTTGATTTCATTTTAAAATATTTTTTTATTGCTAGATTTTATTTTGTATGTTTATTTCCGAAATTCAAAATTAAATTAGTGCATTGTTGAATTGTCTCCCGCTTCAAACACACGTAATTGTACATGCATAATTGTTGAGATTTTTTTTATTTGATATTGAATAAAATTCAGTTTCAGTACAAATCGAATGTTGTTCCATTCTCTGTTGTAATTTTTTTAATGATATTTCACCCCAAACAAGGTACAGTTCCACTTAGAGGCCACTATTTCTGACCAAATAAACAGGGATACTATCTAGGGAGTTGAGCAGCGAGATGCTTGTTCACATTATACCTGAACTTCTGAATGTCAGTACAGCCAGGGAAGCATGGACCCGGGAAGGAATTCCAGTCTAACAGTTCGAGGGAAGAAACTGTTTAAGTAGAAGGCTCTCCAGCATCTAATGATCTCTACGGTGTAGGGATGTGATTTTGCTAATTGTCGGATTAGTTGGTGGTATTTACGTCGAGAGGGTACAAGTATTTGGAATTCATCATAAAACAATCTATGAAAATACTTTTAAGTGCAAAAAAAAGTGAAAATGTCTGTCTGTCTGTCTGTCTGTGTGTCTATGTGTGTACATTTCCCTACACAATAACTCTTTCAATTTTAAGTCTACAGACTCGAAATTTGGTATACAGAGTACTGAGATTTGGGAAAATCGATGTGATTGGTTTTTGGCCAGAAATTTTGCGAGTAAGGTGTCAAAGTTCAACGATTTGACATTTGAGAACTTTACCAAACGCCTCCGACAATTTTCGGTCTAAACACTTGAAATTTTAGATATAGGTTCATTGGACATGGATCTAACTTAATAACTTTATTTAAGTCCAAAACAATAAATTTAAAGAGGTCATAATAGGGGTCAAGGTTTTAAAAATTGACCTTTTTTTTGGCTCAACATACACCTCAAAACACCTGGGCAACGCCGGGCTGAAATGCTAGTATATATATAAAAGTGAAAGTGTATGTCTGTGTGTTTATCCGTGTGTCTGTGTATGTATATTTCCCTACGCAATAACTCTGTCAATTTTAAGTCTACAGCCTCGAAATTTGATATACAGGGTACTGAGATTTGGGGAAATCGATGTGATTGGTTTTCAGCTAGAAATTTGGCGATTAAGGAGTAAAAGTTCAACGATTTGACCTTTAAGAACTCTACCAAACGCCTCCGACAATTTTCGGTCTAAACACTTGAAATTTTAGATATAGATTCCTTGGACATGGATCTAACTTAATAACTCGATTTAAGCCCAAAACAATGAATTTTAAGAGGTTATAATAGGGGTTAAAGTTTTAAAAATTGACCACTTTTTTGTTTGTTTTGTTTTTTGTTTTTTTTTATCAACATACATCTCCAAATACCCGGGCAACGCCGGGCACCCATGCTAGTAAATAATAAACGAATTTGTAGTCTTTAAAATCCATCAAATGACGAAAATTTTATTTACTGGTAATGCAAAAACAACACATAACAAATCCTTTTTAAATCATTCTTGATTTTTTTTTTTTAGATAGTATAAGGTGTGTTCTTTATTTTTATCTTTTTTCAATTTTAAGTGTTTTCGTGCGCTTTTAAAAAAAAAAAAAAACGTTTTTTATTATCGACAGTCTGATTGTTCGACAGATCTCGCTTGCCTGTACCTAATGCATGACGCCATGTTTGCAGTGACCAGGCCTGCTTTACGGTGGACATCGTATGTTTGTCTCACACACACACATTTTATAATGAACATATGAGCTGCCGCTTTAACGAAAAGCAAGAAAGTTAGAAAACTAATAAAACGCGGAAGTCGCGTAAAAGAGAAGCGGCTATAAATGTCCCACGTATATATAAAGACTTTTTTATATTTCGTGGCAACGTTACACGCGTCCGCAAATAGCAAACCATAAATTCACACGAAACAATCACCTTCCAACCGACTGATTAACTTGAAAAATACAATGCGACATTTCACTGGACAATGCCCGGTGTTTGTGCTGATACAATAAAAAGAAGAAATTATTCTCCGCTTCTCTAACTCTCTGTATGTTTCAGACAGGTGGCGCCGATATAGTTCCACAAACGCCATCGAGCGAAGAGTTTCGTTTAATTTGCTTTCTTTAAACGAGTGATGAATTGAAAACACTAGCAGTATAATCAGCAGCAGTAGCAGTTTCGAAGCTGCTGTCAATATTCGTAAAGAGTCATTGGTTTGTTCAAGACAAGACTTGACATTGACAAAAGTTGTGGCAGGAGAAACACTTTACGGCAGTCGTAAAAAGTGCTCAGGGGTCACGACTTATTTGACTGTTGACGTCAGACTTATTGACTCATAAACAATTGGTTCCTTTTTTTTGTTGTTGTTTTTGTTTATTCTTTGTCTTATTTTTTATGTTTTTGTTCAGTGTTAAGTTTTGCGTAAACTTTCCTTTTTTTTATGTTTTTAATTTTTCGCCTTTCCTTTGTTTTCGTTCGTATTATATACGTATTCTACGTTTCTTTCACCTTTTTTTTTCTTTTATTTCTTCTGCCGACTTCGTCTTGCTTTTATATTTCACTATTTTTTCCAGTTTTTCTTTTTCGGTTTTCATTCGCTTTCATGCTTTCATTCGCTTCCCGTTTTCTTTCTTTTCTCTTGTACTTTACTACTTCTCTTCTATTTCTTTAGAGATTTATAAATAATCGGAATCGGAATCGGTAATTGTATCGGAATCGGAAATTTAGAACAAAATCAGTAATTGTATCGGAATCGGGCAAAATATTGGAATCTTCCGTCACTAATATATATATATATATATATATATATATAATATATATATATATATATATATATATATATATATATACACGAAGAGGTTAAAACATGGAGTGAGCTCTCGAGCAAATGACTATGTTACTACTTCTCTTCTATTTCTTTAGAGATTTATAAATAATCGGAATCGGAATCGGAAATTTAGAACAAAATCAGTAATTGTATCGGAATCGGGCAAAATATTGGAATCTTCCGTCACTAATATATATATATATATATATATATATATATATATATATATATATATATATATATATATATATATATATATACACGAAGAGGTTAAAACATGGAGTGAGCTCTCGAGCAAATGAAAAACCGAGATATAAGCACCGTTTCCTTTTCTGTGAAGCTTATTTACACCACATAAATAAATATAATTCATATTTCACTCACGTAAATTATTTAGTGAAATAAGTTTCGACATTGCGCCTAAACGTTTAATTTACTAAAACCACGTTATTCAAAGAAATAATGATGCTTATGCAGAGAAGGTACAGTGCTATTTTTATCGTATCTAAATTCAAATTTTACCGTATCGTATAAGAGTTCCCCTTTGCGGTCTCTAATAATCTATTCAGCCAATTTTGGGCCTAACATTTGAAACTTTCGATAAAGGGTATTCAGACATTCGGCAAGCTTTTTAATCAGTTTTGGAGCGACATTTTGGCTGCCAAGAGGTCAAAGTTGAAAGAGTTGACCTTTGCAGACTCAGCAAAACTCCGCCGCCAATTTTCAGTTTAAACACTTGAAATTTTAGATGTAGGTTACCCGGACATGAATCAAACATTTTAATATATATATATATATATATATATATATATATATATATATAGATATATATATATATATATGCGAATAAAGTTATGACCAGTACACAGTATCCGAGCAAAGCTAGGCTGAACTGCCAGTAAATTAATAAAACCAAGTCATAGCAAGTTACATCACGCGTGTAAAACGACGAAATGAAAATCATTGAATAAACATAATATCTATTCTTATGAGCTTCAGTTATAGTTTCTGTTTAGGTTTTAGTTTTTTATTGCAATTATTTATTTATAAATGTAACATATCGTATAGGAAAATATTAGCAGCAACGATAGATGGATGGGAAGCAATTGTGACAAGCGAAAAGAAAAAGGAAAATAAACAGATCCCACGTGGTTGGAGGAGAAAAAGTCGACACCAAAGGAGACGGGCTTAATAACCCATGTTTTATTGCGTGAATGATTTTAGTCTTCTTTTCTTGATTTCTTTTATTGTCTCAGGCGGGTTTAATTAAATTCTCGTAAAGAATTTTTATGAAAGGGAGGTATGTAACAGAGAGCATATGAAAATATCAGCAGCAACGAAGGATGGATAGCAAGCGATTGTATTAGTCGCAGAATTTTTATGAAAGGGAGGTATTGTTTCAAGGAAGGGCTGTTCCCTTCCCATGTAAATAAGATGAATATTAAATAAGTGAAAATGAGATTAGGATAAGCCTAGAATCGAAACCTGTATGCAAAGTTAAGTAATAGAATGTTAAAATTAAGTTGGTTGTTTTGTTGTTTGTTTTTGTTTTAATGCATATCAACCCTTTCCAGGTTATTTCATGCCGAATCCAAAGATTTTGAAGACAAAATTTTTAATAGAATATATTTGTTTTTTTTCAAGTCGGTTTCTATTTAATCCATAGTTGTAACCCTAACAGGTACTAACACTTCGGGTCAGAGTGAACCTGGGAGCAATGGCAATAAAATTGTGGCTCCACACTCCCCAAAGCCCGCAAGCTGGGGCCTCACCACTGGATACAGTTTAAGGCCATATCCAGGACCTAGAAATTAAGTCTATTGTTAATTCTTTTAGAAATCTGAATATTACATATGTCAGTAAAAGAATGAATGCAAATTAAATTATATTGTTTAAAAATAGGTTAGATTAGAATTGAGGGTTTTTTGTTCGCCAGGGGTGTGTGTGGACAAACATATGTAAAGTCACGTGAAATTGGTCACGTTTGAAAAACACACGTCTGACGTAATCGACAAAGGGAGTTTCTCAATATAGGAGCTAAGTTAGTTAGAGAGTTGAGTTGAGAGTCAGAGAGTTGGGCAGTCAGTTGGCAGTCAGTTGATGAGTTGGATTCAGAGTCCCCTGTGGGCGAATGGAGAGAGGAATAAACCAATGTACCCATACCAGTTGAATTTCTGACGTCATCGACCAGCCGATCAGATGAATAAAGAAATCATCATTATGTTGAAACTGTTGCCTTTTGTTATCCTTCATCACGAACGAGAGGTAATTGTGTTTATCATCTTATAATAACCATTGTGTAACCCTTCGAAGATTATGCATCTCCTCTCCTCTATGTTAAGAACTGTTGTTGCATATATTCCCCAGTCCGATATTAATATGAACTCCAAGAATTGTCACAGTTGTCGTCGTGTTGTAATATATATAAATGTCATTATCATTCTGTGTTAAGAACTGACTCATACATCACTCAGTTCGCATCAATATGAAGTCCCCAAGAATCCCAGAACGGTATAAATGTCTTCCTCGCCATCGTTATATATGTCCCTGTCATATTTTAATATGTACCCTTATTTATGGAAGCAATAATACAACGGAGAGCATATGAGTGCGTATGAAAATATCAGCAGCAACGAAGGACGAATAGCAAACGATGGTATAAGTAGCAGGAGCAACGTTTGAACGCGTATGTAAATTGAAAATTGAAATGGCTGTCTTCAGCCGGCGTGTAGTGAAGCAGAAGTGATGGACTTTTTAAGCTGGTGTCGATATGGGAGAATAACAGTAATAAATGTTTATGTGAAAAAACAAAATAAAAGTTGAATCGAATTTATTTACTTTTTTTTTTTATTCTTTCCGATGGTGCTAGACGGCGTGAGGGTCTGAGAGAGGTTTGAACTGTAATAAACACCGTTCGAACGTAACGGCGACGTTACATATATTTATATATATAAGTCTTTTACCATAAAAGGGTCAATTTGAAGAAAAAGGAAGGAAAAATAAACGTTCTCACAATACAAAAGAAATACAGTCGGAAAAGAGTGGCGTGAAAAAGCCGACAGTGGAGAACTTAATAAACGAGTATTGCATCATTGATCGCTTGTTTTCATTTAGTCTGCTCACTTTCGAATTTTCGTATGTTCTGTCAGTCATATTTTCTTGTTTTGTGAGAACCGTGGTTGCCAATGTTGTTTTTGCATTGTGATATGGGGTATTGTTTCGGACTTATTTAAACATAGAAAATAGCTTGTTTGGTTTTAGAAAGACATTCGCAATAAACCATGTTGACTTTAGCATATTCTTATAAGTTTGTATTTGGATTGTTTACGTTGTATCTCCAACTTAGTTGGAGGTTTTGCAAGATTGGAATAAATGTTAAAAGAATTATAATGCGTGAAAAAGTAAATGCAACTACTGAAGTAAGTACTAATAAAATAAAAAAGAAGTCTGACTTTATTTCTATAAAGAGTAGCTATTTTGTTCTAAGCTTATGAGTCAGTTATACTTGACTATTAATCTTGCCATTGTAAAAATGGCTATTAAATATGAAAACATTGTATTGTTTTTACTTTAAAAAAAAGGAAACTAAAAAAAGCGCTAATTTTTGCACGGGCTATGCTGAGCGACGTATAAATCATTTTGTTTTATTTGCGAGGTTTGTAACCGTGAGTGATGCTTTTGTTTGTCGGTATTTTGCTACTTGGATTCCGATAAATGCGGAACACTGAAATATTGAAATGTTAAGTAGTTTTGATTTTGAAATAAAAGCAATACTGAGGTAACACATTTGATATAAAGCAAATTATTCTTTGTAACCGAAACTCTTTATGACGATAAGGCGCAGTAGCTTGCATTGCCGCTATGGTTGGAAGATAAGTGCCCACTTAATATTTGGGTTGCTCATAGTCCTCGATTACAGAGATAAAGGATGTAAATAGTGGCGATTTTTTTTTCTGTAGATAGTCCGAAAGTTGGTGACAGAATTCGAACAACGAATCAAATTTCCCGGACATAAAACAAAACCTAGCCATCAGAAGTTAGTGATTGAACTTTTGACGGGTCAGTTTAGAAACAAATAAACTTAGAGGATAGCGGAAATTAGAGAGTAGTGAGTGACGAAACAGTGCTCACATTAGATAGAACTGGTGATGCTTAACGATAAGGTCAAACTGTACTGTGATACGAAAAGAGGAAAATGCAATAATTGGTATATAATGTTAATATCGATTGTCGAGGGTACGGATAATGCCTGTGGCACGTTGTCTCGAAAGAACAAAATAGGCCGAAATTGTATTGAATAATCTCGCCAAACAGGGACTGAGCCGTTAAGAGAGAAAAGGATGCCGTGGACTAATTAGATGCTTAGAATAACTAGTGATCTCTCAAATAATCTCCTTAAAAGTAACTGAGTAACTTAAAAGACAAATTAGTCATAGGACTAGGAAAAAGTTGTGATCATTTAGTCAAAATTGCGAAGAGTTTTAACAAAAAGAAAACTATTTATATTGCCGTAAAAATCTATCAATCAGCAAGGAGAAGTATAAATGTTATGATATTGAAAGATAATCGAGTGTTGATACAAGAGGATAAGAAAAAAGTTGCGCACAAAAAAAAACTTACCCAAAAATATATATGTATAAATGTATCTTTAAACACAATTAAAATAAAAAAAATACCCGTTTCAGGTTGGTGAATTTCCAGGACTAGCAAACACCAAAGATTATGCAAACTCTGATTTGGTTTTGCAATGATCTGACTGACTTTGCAAAATATATTAAACATTTGAAACTGTATTCTTGCACAACCAATCTGAAACACTTCAACACGGATTCAGTGAACTTTCTAAAAATCCTAGAGCAAAAACATATATCCTCGCTATTTAAACAGTTCAGCGAGTTTTTTCCTTGCAACATATTAAAACCTTGTCTTTAAATATTTGGAATTCCTTTACTTTCACAAATGAAAAAAAGATAGAGAAACAAAGAAAGGAATTTCTGACGTAAGAAAAAGTATAAAATAGAAATATCAAACAGACTATATATATATATATATATATATATATATATATATATATATATATATATATATATATATATATATATATTGGCAGACGTGTTTTAAATATTCTCTCCAGTGCTTTTTCTATGCACATTTGAACTTTTCTTTTAATGATTTGGAACTCATTGCATTTGTGATTTTTTTCCAAGGAATTCTGCCTTTTGGATCATTTTGGACCATTTGGAACTTACCTGTTGGACTGGAAATTTTTCATTCGACCGTGTTTGGATTTTACCATTCTTGGATTTTTACCCTTCACCGGACTATCCATTCATGTGAAATCTTTTTGTCATTTTTCTTTTACCTCCTATTCCCCTTACCTCACCCTTTTTTTAACCAAGCAAGATCTGTGACTTACTTGTAGTTTCATTAAATACTTTTACATGCAAAATCCGATCCCGCATTTTGCTAATTCCTGCCCTCTGATGAGAAGGAGAGTATTTCTTCGAAACTCCGCCGATTAAGGACTATCCACTCATCTTGTGCTTCCTTTTTAAAATTAAATATGTTTTTACCTCTTTTTCAAGATGTCTTTTAACATGTTTTATTAATCATTTGTTCATATATATATATATATATATATATATATATATATATATATATGCGGCATGTATATATATATCGATCTAGAGGAGTATATATATATATCGATCTAGAGGAGTATATATATATATATATATATATATATATATATATATATATATATATATCGATATAGTGGACAATATATATATATATATATATATATATATATATGTCGAGCTAGAGGACTATATAGATATATATATATATATACTTTTATATATATATAAAAGTATATATATATATATATACTTTTATATATATATATATATATATATATATATATATATATATATATTAAACAAATTAAAATGTATTAAAAAAATAGACAATGTCCTTCAAAAGTGTTCAATACACACGTTAAACCTTTATAAATAAACTTATATAAACATCAAAAAACCTGAGTTGGATTAATTTACGTTTCGACGCTTCAATCACCTCGTCAGGCGTATAACAATGACTTTAAAATTAAGTATATGAAAGGCTAATATAATTAACGAATTCTTTAAAAATAGATTTATGTAAAAGTAAAATAAAATGGATTAAAAATATGCAGGATTTATATTAAAGGAAAAATAAATAATCAATTTTTATTAGAAAGATTATTTGAGAGGATCAGCTTTGTTAACTGACAGATGTTGTGGTCCCTGCCTCTCCCTATAATATTGGGGCGGCAGAAATATCTCCTACATTCAAAGCTTTCAACTATGTGTTGCTAATGAAATTGTGCTTGTGCCAATGTTGTTTTTATTTAGCTTCCAAGCCTAAGTACCAGGCGTTGCCCGGGTGTTCGGAGGTGTATGTTGAGCAAAAAATAAAAAATAAAAAGTGGTAGTAGGCAGGCAGACTCGAACCTGTAACGCGAAGGAGAGAATAGAACGTCAAAACAACACGTGACGTCTTCGCTGTTGCGTCCATCGCCACACCGGAAGTGAAGAATGATTAAGTTAAGGCTAGTCAATCAGAAAGAGGAGATGACTTTCGAAAATATCAGCGAAAAAAGCGACCCCTCCCTGTATAAAAGTGCCTAGTTGTGGGCGAAACAATTACTTTTTAGCCAGTTTTTCGATATTTGTCGTCCGAAGGATCGAACTTCAAAACGATACCGATCTCGTGAAAATTCGCTACCTCTGTCAAAAGTTTTAGGTAAACATACATATATACATACATAGATAGATACATCTAAACAGACAGGTGAGATTTATAATATAGAAGATAACTTGCTATATTTCCAGATACCCTCATCAAGCAATATGGTTGGGTCTGATATACATCGTGCTTTTACTGCAGAAATGTTTTGAAGAATCGTGAATCTGTAGCTGCAACGCATAGAGTTTTCAAAGTTCATTACAAGTTAGGACAACATGATGCTGTTCCAGATAAAAACTCAATACAGCTATGGGTTGCAAATTTCAGAGCTACAGGTTTGGCACTTAAAAGAAAGCCACCTGGAAAGCCTCGAAGCGCTCGAGTGTCAGGTAGAATTCGAGCTGTGACACTTTCTGTTACTCAGTATCCTACATGCAAACATGCTTTGGCCTTGGAAACTTCTGATTGGACAGTCAGAAGCATTTGCACACTGATATGCACTTCCATCTATACTAATTAATGACTGCTCAGAAAGATAGAACGTCAAAATGTGGGAGATATTTCTGCCGTATCCTCTATGTTTGAAAGATGCACACACAAACCCAATTTTATTCTTCCTTTTCCTTTCTTCCAATTTTAGTAAATAAGTAAGCTAGACATTATTATTATTATTATTATTATTATTATTATTATTATTATTATTATTATTATTATTATTATTTCATGGTTCTAAGCGTTCGATGAATTCGGGGCCAGGCTAAGTGCGTAATCCAACGATAATTAGCGAAAGTGCTTATGTAAGAGGTATCGCTACTAATAGCGACGCGACGAAAGAGGACCTCGAGCGATCATAGCAAATCGCGGAATGTAAAATTGCAGAAGACAGCGGCAGTAGCCTCCCTAAAAGATCGTTCCGAAATACGGCGACTGAAAGATGTGAAATGTGTATTGCATAGTTTCGTTACGTCTGTTTTACAGCAAATCAACCCATTTTAGGATTATTTCATTGCAAAACGCAATACATGACAACCATCGCCAACCCACATCCCAACCCACATCCAAACCCACATCCCAACCCACACCCCAACCCACACCCCTTTCTCTCTTCTTACACTATTTTTATTCAGTTTGTTCGATTACAAATACCACGGCTATCAGCATGTATATGCCATTGCCACGCATTTTCTTAAAACTGCAAACCATAAATTAAATAGACGACAATATTATAATACGTAAGGAAGCAGTCCCGTGGTAATGTGTTCCACAGTTGAGAGGTTAACTTTTTACTTATCTAGACTATAGTTCACTGTTTGTGGCGCTGAGTAATATGCTGAGTAATATGCAAGTGTCCAGCAGTGATGTGTTCAACAGACAGGAATTTATCTTTTCATGAACACATTCTTACGTCTCTCTCTCTCTCTCTCTCTCTCTCTCTCTCTCTCTCTCTCTCTCTCTCTCTTTACCTATCTATTTCTTTATCTGGTCAGCAAAGAATCACTCTTTGACTAACAAAAAAAATGGTGACAAATCAACAGAATTAATGTTAATTCTTACCAATATTAAAGATATAAACTTTCTTTCTTTCGATCGTACTCTTCGTCACCATCGTGAAAAATACGGGGTTGCGCTTTGAATATAATTTTGCGAGTCAATTAGTCATTCCTATAGAGTTGGGTTTATTTACTGCTAACTGAGGCAAAGTCTGGCACAAGGCCAGAATGCGGGCAGTACTCTGGTTGTGTACCAAAATAGATATGAGCTGACCGCTGGCATTCCTCTGATAGAAGCGCGTATAGCAATTTAAAAAAATCCTTTAAAAAGAAAAGGTAACGCTTCGGCCGGTGAACATTCTACAACCGAACCAGATCACATTTATTTCTGAGAAAGAAGGGTCTGGTGTTCCTAGATAATTTATAGTTGTTTTTGGTTTTGGTTTATAGGATTGGTTGCCAAGGATGGATGCTTGACTAGTATAGAAACATCCAGGGACTTTCTGTCAGCGATACATGCATCAGCTAAAAAATATTTTGCATGTATTTAGTTCGTCTACGTCCTCAATTTTGTTCTTGTCTAATTCCCGCATAAAATTCGAATTTCAGGTTTCAGTTAAGATAATGGGTTTACAACTCAGTCCAAAATAGCCAAGAGCTAACCCGTCGCAATTCATATGTTGAAAGCGTCTATTTCTATAAAGCAAACTCCTTAACAAAAAAGAAAAGAAAAGAAATTCCTGAGCGGCTTCACATTCTACGTAAATGCCAGCCCATACCTCATCCCGAGAAAGAATCGTTTAAAAGCGATTCATAGTTTTTTGGATCGATTGCCAAGGACAGATCCTCGGCTAGTATAGAAAATGTTGTGAACTTTCTCTCAGCTATATGCGCATCAGCTGAAAATGGGTTTACATCCCAGTCCGGTATATCTTAGTTCATTAACGTCTTTAAATCTGTTTATTAAAATAAATTTAATGCTTGGCGATGGAAGCAATAAAATTCCACATCCGCATGGAATAAATAAAGTTGTTTTCTTCCACTGATTATAAACATGAAAACTTATAAAATGAGTTTTTATACCATTTTTTTTATAAGTGTTTATCATTTTTGATAAAAACAGCCATTAATATAATTTTGAACACAAATCTTACTTTCTTGAGTTTCGTGTTTACTTCATATAATTTGAAAATAACATTATCAAAAAATACTGTTATGAGAACATCCTCCTCGTATTACCTCCTCCTTTGGTAATGAGTAGGGCTAGAACAACAACATATTCTTTTCATTGTTTTTACTTTTGAGTATATATCCGACACAGTCAGACACAATTTATCAACCGAGAACCACATCACTCTACATAAAAACATATAAGATATCAATGGATATATACCTGAGAATCAAAGCAAAGAAAGGAATATGCTGTTGTCATAACCCTAATAAGGAGTAATGAAGTATATGTTCATTTGCTATGATACAATCCAGATATTTCCTCATCGTGTACAGTAACGTAGTATCTTTTCGTTCTTCATGACATCTCCCCAAGCATTATCTACTCGTTGTTTATGTTCTTTGGCATGATTTCATCTTCCATGGCATCATGTTCTCCTTGAAGCTGATCAACAACAAAGATTCTCAATAAATGAATGTATTATTGTGCGTAATAGTTTTTTTAGCTTAATAAGAAATCAAAATTATAAACTAGATATTAAAGTAAAGAATCCGATAAACACTGACAATTAAACGAATGAATAAATTAAAGTCATGCACGAATGGAATGATTAATATTACTACAAATAAAAAGTTTTAATTAGATTATTTTAGAGAAATCCACTCTTACTAAATTTGGTCATGGGTTGCAGTATTAGTGCTGCATTTTATGTGGGCGAAAATTCCTTCCAAGTTATTTCCTAGGCGGAATTCTAAAGAAAATCTTAAATAGTTGGAAACAGAGTATTAAAATGGCGCAGACAATTTCCTTCAGCAATCCACCAGCAATTATATGCCTATCACGTGCTAATCATTATGTGAAAAATATTGACAGCACAACTGAGGGAACAAATCTACAACTCCCTGAATGATCGTGGCTCCTCCCAGAGGAACAGAAAAGATACCAGCAAGGAAAAGGAGGCACACATGATCTGCTATATATAGATCAAAAGATCCTAAAGGAGGTAAAAAAAAAAAGAGAGAAAGAATTTAGCCATGGCATGGATCAACTATAAAAAGGCATACAACAGGATCCCGCAAACATGGGTAATAGAAATAGTTCGTTCTACAAAAATCACTACCACTTAGTATGTTGGCAACCTTCACGTGGTATCTCCCGTACGTATATGGAAATAATTCTGACTAGAATAATATCGAGGACAATAATTCCAACAATAGAATATTCGAATTTATACGATATGATGATTATCGTTTTAACCAACAGTAAAACAAAATATCTAGTTATCATAATAACGACGATAGGTAAAAAAAAATATGGAACCGGAAGAAATGGCATGGTGAAAACGGTTCTGTAAAAATAGCACGGGGAAAATGGCACGGTGAAAATGGCACGAGTGAATGAATAGGAAAAATGATACAAGTGAAAAATTATAGATTCGCATTTCAATAATTAATATTCATGCTATTTCTAAGTTTCTAATTGTTTCTTTTTTATGTTGTTGTTGTTGGTGGTGGTGGTGGTTTTTGCAAATAGTAGTTCTAAATTTATTAAATATATGATGTCGGTTTGGCTAACATTAATTAATAAATATTATTGCAAGAGCGGCAGCAACAACAAGAATTAAACATGAGGAGAGTAGTATAAAAAGCTATTATGTAAGCTAAACAATTATCGTATGAATTTTGTCTTGTATATATTCAGTGGCACTCCGGAAATAGTAGCAGGTATTGTTACACGGCTCCGTAAAGTAGTCTAAATGAAGATAAAAGAAAGAACCGTTTTTGTTGTACCATCGTTTGCGAATCTTTGGACAATCAAGCTAAAAGCTCGCCCCATAAACTCCGTCTAAACGTAAAAAAAGGAGAGCAAGGAGATGGGGAGAGTAAGGACGCGATGCTCTCCAAGTGACATGCAGCAACACGTTGATGTAATTAGGCCCATCATTCTAATTGATCGTCAATCCCAAAGTGCATAGAACTTTTCTGTCTTCTTCGGATTAGATCTTGATAACAGGATACTGAGACTATTGCGAAAAAAAAAAAGAAAACGATCTCTCGCGCCAAGACAAGCGACAACATGTCTTGTTCAGTTATGGACCAAATAATAAATATCAACTCTTAGGACAAAACATAAAGGAACAATGTTCCATGAAAAGTCACGCGCACTTGCGTTCAGTCTTGTTTTCTTCTTGCTTTTGTAATGGTGACTGGACTTTATTTGGAAATTGTACTTCCTTTTACGTATTTTAGTTCTTCTACTCCTCAGATTCTTTTTGTTTGCACGTAGACTTTTTTCGTCTACTTCTTTTTGCTCAGTCACACTTTCTTTTTTTTCTCTTTTTTTCTTCTTCTGCTTCTTCTCCGTCTTCTGCACTTCTTCTCATTTTACTTTTTCGCCTTCTTATCCTCCTTTTTTCTTCTCTTTCTTGTGCCTCTTGTTTTATGTATCTTTCTTTTTCTTCTTCCTCTTTCCCTTCCCCATTTCCCTTTTACTTTTTATCTTCCTCCTGTTTACTTTTCATTTTTCTTCTCTTTCCTCTTTTTTTTCCTCTTCCTCTGTTTCTCTTCCTTCTCCTCTTTATCTTTCTCTTTCTTTTGCTTCTTCTCTTTATTTGCGTTCTTTTCCCTTTTCATTTTCATGTCCTTTTCTTCCTGTTTATTTGTCAGCTTTTCTTACTTTTTCTTCTTTTTTCTTCTTCTTCTTCTTCTTCCTATTATTATTATTATTATTATTATTATTATTATTATTATTATTATTATTATCTTTTAATTATGTATTTTTCTTATGTGTCCTTTCACTTTTTCTTTCCTTCTTTTGTTTCGGTCCTGGATGAGACCTTAAACTTTATCCGATGGTGAGGCCCCAGCTTGTGGGCTTTGGGGAGTGTGGAGCTACCCTTTAATTGTCATTGCTCCCAGGTCCACTCTGACCCGGAGTGATAGTACCTGTTAGGGTCCCAACTATGGGTTAAATAGAATACGACTTAAAAAACCAAATACATTCTATTAAAAAACTTTCAAGATCATTGGATTCGGCATTAAATAACCTGAAAAGTGTTGATATGCCGTAAAACAAGATCAACCAATCAACCTTATTTTGTTTGCTTCTTCTCGTCCTCCTTTTCATTCTCGTTCTTTCTTTTATTAAATTTTCTTCGTTTCCCCCCCCCCAGATTCTTTCTCTTCGTCGTTTTCTTCCTATTGTTTTTTCTTCCTCTTCTCTTTTTTTTTTTTTTGCTATTTCTCCTTTTTCTTATGCTTTCTATTCCTTTTGTTCATTCTTACTCTCTCCCTCTTTTTTTTTGTTTTTGTTTTACTTATTCTTTGTTTTCTTGTTCTGGTTTTTGCTTTTCTTCCATTTCTTCTTATTATTATTATTATTATCATCATCATCATCATCATCATCATCATCATCATCATCATCGTCATCATCATATTTTTGTCCCTAATGTGCATGTGTCTATTGTCCGTCTTCTTTTATAAACAATTTTCTGTCGTCTTTTCTTTTTTTTTCTTATTCATCTAATCTTATTAGTATTGTTTCTTCATCTCTTTCTTTTTTCTCTTTCTTTTTCCTCAACCTAATTATTTTCATCTACTTATTCTCATTATTCATTTTTTTTCTTCATCGTCTTTTTTCCTCTTCATCTTCTTCTGCTTCTCCATCTTCTATTTGATTATTCGTCGTTTTTCCATTTCTCTCTTTTCGTCATCATTTTCATTCTTTATCTTCTTCTGCGTCCTCTTAGCCACCAGTGTCTTCATCTTTTTCGTCTACTCCCTCATTTTCTTCCTCTACGTCTTTTTCATCGTCGTCTACTTCTTCTTCTTCTACATCTTTTTCCCCCATCTTCTTCTTCTCCTCTACATTTTTATTTCATCTTTTTCTTCTTCGTCTACATCTTTTTTCCGTCTCTTCTTCTTCTGCTGCTTCTTTTTCTTCTTCTTCTTTTTCTTCTTCTGCTGCTGTCGCTTTCTCTTTTCCTGGTCGCCTTATTCTTATTTACTCCGATCCATGAAACAGGATTCCTATTTTTAAAACAGTCCTGCGCTTTTAGCTTTCCTTTGTTTTCTGGCCTCTTACGGCATATCAACTGCTTGGAAAACAATGTCTATTCTAAACCGGTTATTGTTGGACACAAATATCTATTTTCACCACAGCTCGGGGCAACTCGTGCGTTCATAATTATTCCGAAGGGATTGTCGCGTAAGGAAACAATGGATTCTATAGAATTTGAACTCGACTCGCCGATTCCATAGTCCCTCGAACCATTCATTAGGCTAGTCACGAACCTCTCGTGTTTAGACGTGAGTGTTATTAACTGCTCTGTTAATGTGGTGCTTGTATGTTCAACAGTGGAAATGATTTACTGCGTTTAGATTAATGTTCAACCGGCTAATTATAACGGAAAATGTAAATCCAAACTATCATTCATGTGAATTTGTGTGTCATAACTAGTGATGGGACGATACCAATATTTTCCCCGATTCTGATACAATTGCCGATTCCGTACTAAATTCCAGAATCCGATACAATTGCCAAATTCGATTCCGATTCTTTATAAATCTCTAAATATTTAACTATAAAAGTGTTATTTTGTCCCGATTGCCGTAAAAATACATCTTAAATGTGCTTATATGTTCTCAAACGTAAAAACACACTTGTGAGGGGATGATTTAGAGATTTTAGTCTCACTGGAAGTTTAAATCAATGAATATTTATTATTTTATTATGACTACAAGCAGTGGAAGATGTTTCTTAAACCAAAATCAAATAAATAAAGATAATTAAAAGAATCGGCTTTGGCATCGGAGAATAGGCTCAATTTTTTCCGATTCCGATACTGATTCTAATATCCAAAAAAGCCCCGATTATTCCGATTCCCGATTCTGATTAATCGTCCCAACATTAGTCATAGCATTATTCGTTAGATACTAGTGAGAAGACATGCGTACGAGGGGGCCATCATTTTTAACTACGTACCTCGAAATTATATAACATTATATTTGCCTTTCTCTTTCTGATTCTCTGTCTGTTCTACGTTTATTTTTTTTACATAGGAGTCACCACTTATCAAGGCCCATAGGCCACTCAAGGATAAAGGTTAAAGAGTGTACAGTAATCAATGGGACAATATCATAGAAATCGTTAGTAGTGTAAACTACTGGTCCGATCTCGCTGAAATTTTATGAGCAGCGAACAGCGAACTAAGCATGATGGTATCCATCCGAGTGAGAGTTACAGATTAATTAGTCTTAGTCACTACATTACCGCATTTACTCTAGAATTTTTCTGGAAACTACTGCACAATCTTGCTGGAGATTTGGTATGAACCTCTGCTTTGATGAAGTGAAGTAAACTAAGTAGTATGGTATCTGTTCGATGCACGGTTGGGGATGCATAAATGGGATTAGTATTTAAAGCGAAACACAAGCACAAATTTAGCCATGTGCAACCATCATCTTTAATATAAATCTCGCCTGTCTGTTTAAATGTATATATGTATATATGTATGTATGTGTTGTGGTGGCACACAATCATTTGCATATGTGGATAGTAATTACACATAAATAAGAAGACTCAGTTAGTCTGAGTGTGTGTTCACCAGAAGCCACTGAAAGCCGCCGAGAGCAGATATGTTTCTCCAGCAAAGACTCTCTTATTTGACACCATTATGTAAATATCCTGTAAATATACCTTTTCCTAATACACTTCTTATTTGATCTACCTTTGTTTGTTGAGTCGTCATTTGTATTGCTTTCTACGTTACTTGTTTCAACCTGCAAACTTAACAGTGACGACGAGGATGAACGTCAAATATAACAATTTGACGAAGAAATGGAAAGAACTCACAAAAAAAAAGTACAACGCAACGGTTGACCTTTCTTAGGAATAGAAGTTTTGACGAACGAAATAGTCGTAAAAACGGATTTTATGCTAAAGAGAAGTTCGACTCAAGCGGAAAAAAAGAATAATTCAGCGAACATTGGAAAACTGTAAAATATTTTCCTCGCGAAGTACAACACTAAAAGAAAGAAACGGTTGTTTCCCAAATTCCAAGAACAAAAACTACATTTAGGTTAAAAAAAAAGCGACGATTTACCCCGTTTCCCGTGGAATCCATCTTAAAGAAAAAAAATAACAAACTATAAAAGTGAACTTTTGTAAAACGACAAACAGATTCGTATTACTAAATTACAAGGAAGTAACATACGAAGAAAAAAAAGTTCACCAGTGGATTTCCTAAATTGCTGTAAATACCAACTAAAGACTTTTTGGTAAACCAAATTTTCTCTTCGGTATTAAAAAAAAAAATACTACAGTTAAACTAAAATCAAGGAAAGATTTTTTTTTAAACTAAAGTTGTCACTGGATAACGGATATAAGACAGTAAAACGTCACGCAAAAAAAAAAAATTAAATGTAGTCCATACATTTTATTTTTTTCAATTGTGACTCGAGTTGAAAAACTTTTCTTTTTTTTTTTCTATGGAAAGTGTTGTACTTAAGTTCGGCTGTTATTTATTAGGAAATGCCTAAAACGGAAAAGTAAATCGTATTTTGTGGTTTCAGCAAAAGCCTCAGTTCTTATGTTGTGGTTGGATGAGCTTGACACGCTAGCGAAGTGAGAAAATATTATTCGCGCAGCGATATTACGATTGAAAACAGGAACTATGAACAATTTTTTTTGTAACACAAGCCATTTTATATGGTACGGATATTGTGTTGCATGTGAAATTGTACTATTTTTCTTCGTAACTGCATTACTGCTACTGAAGGACACAAAAAAAATGGAAGATTTATCTAGAATGTTAATGCAATTTTTGCAGACGTAACAAAAGGCGCAATCCGAGGTAGATGCACGTAGAGAGGAGAAATTATTGAAATGGCAAATGAAACAAGAAGAAAGGCAGAAGAAATTACAACTTGAACAAGAAAGGCAGAATAAATTACAACTTGAACAAGAAAGGCAGAAGAAATTATAATTTGAATATGAAGAAAGGCAAAATGAACGTTTTGCTAAAACACTGGAACTATTAAAGACTAATCGAGAAAATGTCGACAGTACTAATTTCTCGCATACAACTATATTTAATAGCATGGACACATTTAATTATGTGCCGGAGGAAGAAAAGACTTTTGAAGCATACTATACAAGATACGAGGATGTCTTTCAACTGGACTGCAAAAGTTGGCCAAATAGCCAGAAAGTGAGCCTTTTACTCAGGAAGTTGGGTGTAAGAGAACACAGCAAGTTCGTATATTATATACTACCTAAAAAAAACTACGAAATTAGATTTCATGGAAGCTGTAAAATTACTAAAAGAATTATTTAATCCGAATATATCTCTTTTTCATACGAGATGGTTGTCTATGAATCTAAGTAAGATGGACAACCAAGATTATTTGACATACGCATCAGTTGTCAATAAAAACTGTGATAATTTTAAGCTAGCAGAACTAACAGTAGAAGATTTCAAATGCCTAATCTTCGCACAAGGGTTAGTCTCCACGAAAAATGCAGAAATATGCAGACGAGTGTTGTCTAAGCTGGAATCTGAGCAAGATTTAACACTTCAGAAATTAGCAGAGGATTGTGAAAGGGCCATTACACTAAAAATGGATTCAAAAAAGATAGAAGAATCCGGAGTGGCATATGTAAGAAAGGTTAGAAAACACTACACACATGATAAGAAAGAAATATAACTCGGGAGATCGAGTATATTTCAAGTGCTACAGGAATAACACTTCTTACTGGGAATGTGGAGTAGTGGATAAACGCATTGGTGATTGTACATACATGATTAAAGGTCCACAAAATATACATAAAAGGCACCTGAACCAAATAAAAAACGCCACATTCAAGATGGTGATTATACAACAGCAGTCGAAGAGGAGGAAACCATGGACATCATATACGAATCCTTTAATTTGGAACCGCCTCAATATACACCTGAACCCCGAAGATCAGGTAGAAAAAGAAAGTTTAAGGAACCATCAATGTTAAATCCCAAGAGAAAAATATATTGAAATCTGTGCGACTTCAAATCTTGGGAGGGGGGTGTTGTGGTGGCACACATTCATTTGCATATGTGGATAGTAATTACACATAAATAGGAAGACTCAGTTAGTCTGAGTGTGTGTTCACCAGAAGCCACCGAAGGTCGCCAAGAGCAGATATATTTCTCCAGCAAAGACTCTCTTATTTGACACCATTATGTAAATATCCTGTAAATATACCTTTTCCTAATACACTTCTTATTTGATCTACTTTTGTTTGTTGAGTCGTCATTTGTATTGCTTTCTACGTTACTTGTTTCAACCTGCAAACTTAACAGTATGTATGTATGTATGTATGTATGTATGTATGTATGTATGTATGTATGTATGTCTACCTCAAACCTTTGACAGAGGCGACGGATTTTCACGAGATCGATATCGTTTTGAAGTGCGACCCTTCGGACGACAAATATTGAAAAATTGGATAAAAACATTAACTCCTTCACTCTCAATTCGGCACTTTTCTACAAGCTTATTTCGCCGATATTTTCAAAAGTCATCCTCTTTTTCGATTGACTAGCCTTAATTTAAACATTCGTCACTTCCAGTTTGGCGATGGGCGCACAGCAAAGACGTCACATGTTTTATTTCATGTCCTTTCCCTCCTTCGCGGTACCGGTTCGAGCCTGCCTGCTACCACTTTTTTGACGGGGGGGGGACTCAACACACACCTCCAAACACGCGGGCAACGCCGGAGACCCAGGCTAGTCATTTATCACTGCGCACTTCGAAATTATATAACATATTATATTTGCCTTTGTCTGTCTGATTGTCTGTCTGTTCAACGTTTACTCGGAAACTACTGGTCCGATCTCGCTGAAATTTTTGTGGACCTTTGATAATAATAAGGTTCAGCGAACTAAGCATTATGGTATCCGTCCAGGTGAGAGTTAGGGATTAATTAGTCTTACTCACCGCAATACCGCATTTGCTCTAGAGATTTTTTCAAAACTACTGCACAGTCTTGCTGGAGATTTGGCATGAACCTCTGCTTTGATGAAGTGAAATAAACTAAGTATTATGGTATCTGGTGCACAGATCGGGATTAGTATTTAAAGCGAAACACAAGCACAACTTAAGCCATTTGCAACTATCATTTTAACATAAAGCACTCAATCGAAATCAACGTGATATAACTTTTGCCCGTTCTTAACGGGTTTAAAAGTTCTAGTCTATATAATAATCGTCTGTTCCTTTCTTAGTTAGTCAGTGTGTTACGCTTTGAAAAAAGGCAGAATACAATTGTTGAAAGCCAGATAGCTTCCATATATGTCAAATTCGCGAAATTTGGTTTTGAAAATGCCATTCTGGCAACCCTAGACAAGAATGTAAGAGTGACCTCCTCGTTTTCAGATATCATAACGATCTATAATCATTGTTGGAATGGTATGAGAAAGAAACTCTTATAAATCTCGACGAGCAGCAGTTCTTCCCCGTAGAAAATAAATCACCAAAACGTTATATAAAATGGAAACCGTCAAAGGAAACTGAGCAAAAAGACCATTGTCTGCCAAGAGGTGCTGGACTGAAGGAGTAAATTAAAGATTGTTTCTTACAATGTGATTTTATTATTTGTATTGAACTATGTAGCACAATATTACCTTCTGAGTATTTATTAGTAATTATTAATTTATTTGATTTGAATCAGTTTTACATTTAAAATACAATGGATCCTATTTTCATAGAAATGTTAATAAACACATATTTGCTGCGTATCATTTATCGATGGAGAGGAATGGCGTAATCTTATTCGGATCCAATTATGTAAAAATGAATAAACAATTCCGACTTCACCCATTTTCAAATGAATTGTTCCAAATTTAAATTTTACAAAAACATTACCGTTTTAAAAATGCGGCATTCGTTTCGCTGCTTTGAAGAAGGTTTAACTGACAATTATTTTTTACGGTAGGAAGACACAGAATATGTTTGTTTGTTTTTTTTGTTTTGTTTTTTTTGTTTTGTTTTGTTTTTGTTTGTTTTTTGTTTTGTTTTTTTTTGTAAATATTCAATTGCTTCAAGTTTATATAAAAAATTTAAATTTAAATAACGTTATAACCAGTGCTGGTACTAGTGATCTTGATTCGTGCTGAAATAATAAGGTTATTTAGAAAGCCGTTCTTAACGCGGATAAAGTAGGGTGTTTTGTATCTATTCTGTACTTTAACCTTACAAATTAATTAAAAAAACATATCATAAAACTTAAATTAAGCTTGAAAATACTATTTTTAAAATAGCGCGGATTAATAAGTGCACTAGCACCACTGTGCTTTTCAAACAATAGATTTCCTAAATAGTTTCACGCACATGCACGACCGGCGTCTTACACTATGTCAGACTTTAAAACCTCAACCTCGAAATCCATCCAGCATTAACATTAGCATGGCATGAAAGAGAAAAAAACGGTGAAAATGCACTGGCAGACCACCCGAAGACTTACCTTTAAGAAGTTGGTGGGTTTTTTTTTGTTTTGTTTTTTTTATATTTACTGTTTACAGGTGTATTCGGGTCGGCTGCGAACAAATATCACAATTTATTTTGTCGCTGGCAAAGATTATTTACAAAAGTAACACATTCATTAGGCCGTAGTTACTAGTAGAGTGATGTCTGGGCGCCATTTTTTTTTGGAAAATTTCGTGTATGACGGTGAAGTCGGTGCGCGTGCACAGAAAATTGCAATAAACAGAAAAAAACACCCCTAACCTCCTCATGTAAAGAACGGCTTTCGGAATGGCCACCCCCAAGATTATCAGCATACGCGCAAACCTAGAAAGTTTATATGTCGAATGTGAACGGTGAGTAGGGCGTAAAACGCAACGAAATGTAAATTTTCGTTCCATTTTTGAAACAACCGTAAAACAGAGCGTTCCTCGCAAGGTTTAAAAACAATTCTCTAACCCTATTCTTATTGCTTGCTTATATATATATATATATATATATATATATATATATATATATATATATATATATATGTGTGTGTGTGTGTGTGTGTGTGTGTGTGTGTGTATATATATATATTGGTATATATATATATGTATATACATATGTATATATATGTATATATTTATATGAAACTATATGTATATATATGTATATATATGCATATATATATATGTATATATGTATATATATGTGTATATATATGTGTATATATGTACATATATATATATATATATATGTAGGTGCTAGTCTAGCGGCACTGATGAGTTGTGATACAACGAAACAGGACTGTATGTCGATGACTACAAATATATTTTATAAAGCGCCCCCCTCTTTGGGTTGAGCACTGTCTTAAATAATCTCACACGCTGCTTAATTTGGCTGAAAAATGTGAAGCTCGCGGTTTGTTTACAAACAAACGTTTGAGCACTTTACAAGGCGGACGGATGTTTATTTAAATAGACATTCGGACAGATTAGTTACGGGCACCGCTTCCGTGGTCAAGGGGTAGAACTGCCGACTGTCATCACGACGGTTCTAGGTTCGATCCTCGGCTTGGGATAGGTGCTAGTCTAGCGGCACTGATGAGCTGTGATACAACCAAACAGGACTGTATGTCGATGACTACAAATATATTTTATATATGTGTGTGTATATATATGTGTGTATATATATGTATATATATATATATGTGTGTATATGTGCATTTATATGTATATATACATATAATAATATATATGCATATGTATATGTATATATATATATACTTTAGAATAGTTTTATTTAACAATCAGTTGGTCTGGAAACCTGTGATTATAAGATTTACAGAATATTACTGGCAGTAATATTCTATAAGTATTATCCCATCTAAATAAGAATTGTTCGATATGCAAGATAGAGCAAATAAATTAATTATAGTGATTCAATGAATTAAAAAAAACACTTTTTGAAATGAAATGTTTGAGTTTCATATCAAAGATCTTTTATTATTCTAAGCAAGACAAAGAATACGTTAGAAATTTAATCTCCTTAATCTATAGGGATTCGATGTCTACCATCTCATCAGAGGAGAGAAAATATTAGCAAATATTTCTAGATGTATGTGCCCTATTTGCTAAAGTCAGTGAGACATGGAAAGTCAAAGTCAAAATATATGATTAATCAGAAGTCATATAGCAAGAGAATTTGATGAAAACGATATGAAAATTTTAGATCCAAATTGCGTGGTAAAATCCATGGTGAACATTCTTTAAGGCAATGAGGTAATAAGATCCGAGCTGTATATTGGGTAATCCGCATAGCTGAGTAAATATCCGGGTCGGGTATGTTTCTGGATAAATTTCTTTATGGGTCCAGCGAAAGTATTTTAAAGTCTGGTGGAAGCCTTATCAGTAAAAGTCTATATTATTAATCCTAGGGTGAGGTGTTAGTTGTAAGGAGGGGAGGTAATAATGAAGGGTTAGAAGTGTAGTAAACATAT
Source organism: Euprymna scolopes (assembly GCF_053919585.1). NCBI lineage: Eukaryota > Metazoa > Mollusca > Cephalopoda > Sepiida > Sepiolidae > Euprymna > Euprymna scolopes. Next base: position 129,315,494 of record NC_136487.1, on the reverse strand, counting down.
ATATATATATATATATATATATATATATATATATATATATATATATATTTATTTATTTATATATATATATATATACTAGCAAAAGTACCCGTCGTTGACTGGGTTAAAAAACAGCCTACAGAAAATGGACTCTGGTTCATGAAAGTATGACATGTTATGAAAAGGAAGGGTTGTAAAGAGATAGCTTCGAATTTGGGGGTATCAAAACCAAAGCAAAATATGATGAAAGTAAAAATAAACAGATAAACGCCATAATTTATTATACCATACCTGTTCACACTGAAACACTTATCACAATATTCTGTGGATCTATATTAAAAAACCTTGTTAAACTTTGTGACATATTTCCATTCCATGGAGGTCAGGCGCGAGCGAACACCCCATAATTTTATTATACTATATTTCTTCAAACTGAAACATAATTAACAAAGTATACTTACACAGATAGATAGATGTATATGTGCATTTATATGTATATATACATATAATAATATATATGCATATGTATATGTATATATATATATACTTTAGAATAGTTTTATTTAACAATCAGTTGGTCTGGAAACCTGTGATTATAAGATTTACAGAATATTACTGGCAGTAATATTCTATAAGTATTATCCCATCTAAATAAGAATTGTTCGATATGCAAGATAGAGCAAATAAATTAATTGTAGTGATTCAATGAATTAAAAAAAACACTTTTTGAAATGAAATGTTTGAGTTTCATATCAAAGATCTTTTATTATTCTAAGCAAGACAAAGAATACGTTAGAAATTTAATCTCCTTAATCTATAGGGATTCGATGTCTACCATCTCATCAGAGGAGAGAAAATATTAGCAAATATTTCTAGATGTATGTGCCCTATTTGCTAAAGTCAGTGAGACATGGAAAGTCAAAGTCAAAATATATGATTAATCAGAAGTCATATAGCAAGAGAATTTGATGAAAACGATATGAAAATTTTAGATCCAAATTGCGTGGTAAAATCCATGGTGAACATTCTTTAAGGCAGTGAGGTAATAAGATCCGAGCTGTATATTGGGTAATCCGCATAGCTGAGTAAATATCCGGGTCGGGTATGTTTCTGGATAAATTTCTTTATGGGTCCAGCGAAAGTATTTTAAAGTCTGGTGGAAACCTTATCATTAAAAGTCTATATTATTAATCCTAGGGTGAGGTGCTAGTTGTAAGGAGGGGAGGTAATAATGAAGGGTTAGAAGTGTGGTAAACACATATGTGTATATATATATATATATATATATATATATATATATATATATATATATATATATATATATATATATATATACTAGCAAAAGTACCCGTCGTTGACTGGGTTAAAAAACAGCCTACAGAAAATGGACTCTGGTTCATGAAAGTATGACATGTTATGAAAAGGAAGGGTTGTAAAGAGATAGCTTCGAATTTGGGGGTATCAAAACCAAAGCAAAATATGATGAAAGTAAAAATAAACAGATAAACGCCATAATTTATTATACCATACCTGTTCACACTGAAACACTTATCACAATATTCTGTGGATCTATATTAAAAAACCTTGTTAAACTTTGTGACATATTTCCATTCCATGGAGGTCAGGCGCGAGCGAACACCCCATAATTTTATTATACTATATTTCTTCAAACTGAAACATAATTAACAAAGTATACTTACACAGATAGATATGAAAAGTCTTTATTAAAGTTTGTGCCTATTTTCATTCTATGGAGGTCAGGCGCGAAACAGACCCCATAATTTTATTATACCATCCCTATTTCAGTTAAAACATACTTATCAAAGTATTATTATGCACATATATATCAAAAACACTTGTAAACGTTTTTTTTTTTAATTTTTTAATTTTTTTATTTCCATACTTTTTTGGATCAGGCGTGTATGCAGACCCCACAATTTTAATGAATCATCATTATGCCAGATCAAACATACTCATTCCTGTATCTCGATACATCTATCATTATATGTGATCAGTTTTCTATAATAGTCAACCATTTAAGATCCTATTCGTGACCAGACACACACACAGACGTTCAGCTTTATATTATAGATATACATACACACACATACATACATATATACACACATAGATATATATATATATACACACACACACACACACACACACACATATATATATATATATATATATATATATATATATATATATATATATATATATATATATATATATATATATATCAGAAAGTTATCTCTTTAGATAAAGTTCAAGAGATCTATAAAAAAAGTTTGACCGGTCGCTTATGGAGGTAAAGTTGTGTACTGGATATAGAAAAAAGCGGGAAAGGAGAATTAAGAAGAGATAGAGAAATAAAAATAAAAGTAAAAGAAAAGAAAAGAAGATGACAAAACGCAAATGGAATAAACGCCTTTTTCTAAACAATATCACCCTTTAAGACAATTATAATAATTGGACTTAATTTCTTTTGTCTGTTTAAACCGAATTTATCCAGTCAACTCAAATAATATATTTTATTCCATAAGGTGCTATTCTTGTTTATTTTATACGCATTGATAGTGTCCCTTAAAAGGGGTAATTAAAATGAAGGTTTAGAATATACTGATTTTGTTAGTAAATTGTAAAACCAAGTCTAAGCGTATTAATAAAACGTTTTATTTTTATTTTTTAATTCTAACAGTAATGTACAGAGAGCGTATGTTATTTTATTTGAAGTTGGTTGTATTTTTTTTTTTTCTTGTGTTTACATCTGGACACTAGTTCATTCTTGGTATTTATTATGGGTTTATTGAAGGTGATAATGTTAACTGCTTCGGATATACAAAGATTGCAAAATTTGTCCCCTGGGGCATATGATCTAGTTTTATTCAGTATAGTCCATTTAATGAATTGGTTTTTAAAACTTAATGATAAGCAACAACTAAACTTTATAACTTTCGATATAAATAATTACTATCATTCAATCTCCCCAATACTATTAAATAAGGCAAAAATATTTGCAAAACAAACATTCAGGCATAACGAATTTAGAAATTAAATTAATCTTATTAGCCAGGCGATCTCTAATAAGTTTTTATAGTAAAAATTGGACAAAGAAAGATACCCCTAATGACTTCGACATAATAATTGGGGTCATGCGATAGTGCACAAGTAACAGACTTAGTGGGGCTTTATCTATTAAAAGAAATTAGTATAGAATTCAACAACCTACAGGGAGGGCTTTACAGGGATGACGCATTATTCGTTACCCCCGTGAGACCAAAACAATACAATAACACTATCAAAAAACTACACGATTTTTTCCAAAACTTTGGATTAACAATTGATGTCGACCCAAATAAAAAACATCCAACTTTTTAGATGTATCTTTAAATCTATGTTATGAATCTTACACCTCGGACCATAAACCAAATCTAAACCTATTTTATGTACATAAATAATCTAATCATCCAAAGTCAATAATCAAGTCAATAGTTCCATCTACCTCCAAAAGAATATCAAATCTATCAGCAGACAAAAAAGCCTTTGACCAAATATCGACATTCTACAACAATGCTTTAAGGAATTCAGGATATAAAGAACGCATAGAATATAACAAAAAAAACCTTTAACGAGAAAACTAAATTCAGTGATTACCCATAATATGACAATAAAGACTAACAACAAAACAAGCCAAAATGTTCCGAACCATATTAGTCTCCTTACTAAGGATACAACCCCTACACAATCCCAAACCAAAAACAATTTAATAAGAATAGAAAAGTAAGCCGTAAAAAAGCCATTTGGTTCAATCCTCCTTTCAGCTCCAATGTAAAAACTAATATACCATGGAATTCTTTAGAATTGTGGAAAAATCCTTTAAATACCCCCATAAGTATAGTACAATATTAAACAAAAACTCCATAAAAATATCATACTCTATATTTCCTAATCTAGCACAGACAATAATTTCGACAAATAGCAGGAAAATTAAACAAGCGCAGGACATCCCAGTTGACTCAATACCTAGTAACAAATGTAACTGCCAAAATAAAAATTAATGCCCTCTCAATAACGATTGCATACACAAAGACGTGGTATACGCCTGCACAGTCATGCAATTGCCAAAACATACAAACAACCAATCAAATGAGGGAAACAATGAATATAGTGGAAGCACTCAGGATACATATAGGGAAAACATATAGTCAGGGCTCTAATAATAACAACAAAAACAATAACAACCAGACTAACCGATCCAATAATATAATTCCCAGGGAAGACCAGAATAGGATTAACCAGCACCCGCATTATACATCTTCAGGCCCCCTCTCAATTCAGCCCCAATATAAAACTCACTAGCACTGGGACTGATGAACAAATAAACAATAATACAACAAGGAAAACATTCACTTATATAGGTACATCATCAAACTTAAGAATCTCAAACCACCTACGTTCCTTCAGAAATGAAAGATCTCAAAACAATGATAATAATAATAATACATCCTTAACTAAATTAATCAATAGCCTAGAGGACAATAAAATTCTCTATTCAATTAAATGGAGCCTACTGAATAAATCTAGATCATATGTCCCAGGGGACAAATTTTTCAATCTTTGTATATCCGAAGCAGTTAACATCATCACCATTAACAAACCCATAATAAATACCAAGAATGAACTAGTGTCCAGATTTAAACCACAATAAAAAAAAAAATAAATACAACCAACTTAAAATAAAATAACATACACTCTCTGTATACATGTAAATGGGTAAAAACATAATACTAAAGACGTATCGGTTTTGACTAAAATCTAAGCTAAAATTTTGCAAATAGAAAAATATTTTTTTTTTTTTTAAAATAGGTTCTTAAGAATCTCTTCTAACCCATATAATATCTTCCTCTTATTGTTGAGATTTACATGTTAAGTAGAGACTCACTATACGCACATTAACATACAACATTTTAATTTATTACACATAATTTGCACTCTGAGGTCTTGTTAGAGTAGTATTTCAAAGAATGTGTGGCTTCCCAATTAACGAGTTTATAATTCTCCCCTATTTACTAACTACAAATGGAGTAAACATTCCCCCATTGCAAGGTAATTTCCAGATCCGCACATATAAATATGAAAGCTCAACTCTCAATGATGCGTCATCCCTGTTTGTACTAAAGTAAATCAATCTTATATCGTTAGTTACTCAACCCTATTCTTCTCATTTTTCTTAATGTTAATTAGCAGTATAGAGACTAATTTGCTTTTTATTATAAAATTTTTATTATAAACGTTTTTTATTATAATTTTAGTTTTGTTAACTACACTGATTAACATAATTAATAGTATGACTATTGGTATACTTTCTTTATGTCTAAATCTATACTTTTGTGCGTATGCGTGTGCATGTATGTATGGCTGTGTATGTATAGACATATTATGTGTATGTGCATGTGTGTACATGTGTGTATATGTATGTATACGTGTATATATGTATGTATGCGTGCATGTATATATATATATGTATAGATGTGTATATATATATATGTCCATGTATATACATATGCACGAGAGGCGTGCAATAAGTAATACCCCTAACCCACTTCCAGTTGTCTAGTCTAGCTGAAATTTTGCATGTGCAATGATTTATATCTCTACAGATTATGTGGCAAATTACAGCTCTAAACTAATTGTGGTTTTTGTTTTACAGGTGTTTGAACTGAGTCAGGTGTTGAACGTCGAGCAGTGATCCGGTTTGTATATTTGAAAGGACGCACCCCACAGGAGACTTTTGATGAAATGAAAGAAATTTATGCCCCATCATATGACCTTGTAAAACGCTTGCATCGTGAATTCAAACATGGCCGGGAGTCTGCAGAAACAGCTCCTAGACCTGGTCGCCCCCCTTCTGCCATTGATGAGGCATCTGCCCATCAAGTTGAGGCTGCCATTTTGGAAGATCAGCGCATTACGATTCGCCAAATAGCCAAAAATGTCAAGATTAGTACAGGGTCTGTGGAAACTATCATTCATGACCATTTGCATATGCATAAGGTGTCTGCCAGATGGATTCCCAGGTTGCTCACACCATTCCAGAAGCGAGAACGCGTCGAGTGCTCGAGGATTTGGAGATGTGCCAAGAAGATTAGTCATAGTTTTTCAAAAGACTGATTACACAGGATGAAACCTGGGTCCATCACTATGATTTAGAGACCAAAGCCCAGTGAATGCAGTGAAAGCCCTTGGACTCACCACCTCCAAAGAAGGCAAGGGTGCAGCCCTCCGCTAGCAAGGTCATGCTCACAGTCTTCTGAGACCAGGACGGAGTAGTGATGGCAGATTTCCTGGCAAAGGGTACCACAATTACAGGAGCCTATTATGCTTCACTTTTGAGGAAATTAAGGGAAGCTATCCAAATCAAGAGGCGGGGCAAGATCAGCAGATATACTCTCCACCTGCAGCACAACGCTCCGGTCCACAATTCGCATGTCGCCAGATTAGAAGCACGGGCCTGTGGTTATGAAATCCTTCCCCATCCTCCATACTCTCTGACTTTCACCTCTTCCCAGCCATGTTGTTTTTGACAGTAAAGCGTTTCGCAGATGATGCAGCCTTGATTTCTGAAGTCACATCGTGGTTGGAGGACCAAACTGAGGTGTTCTACAAAAACGGTCTCCAGAGCTGCATCAAACGATGGTAGAAATGCATAACTCTGGGTGGTTCCTATGTAGAGAAAGACTAATAACTGTGGCAAGTTTCGTTGCTCTACTGTTATAGGAAGTTGGTCAGGGGAATTACTTATTGCACGCCCCTCGTATGTATATATATATATATACACACACACACACACACACACAAGCGCCCGCGATTATGGATCCAAAATTTACAATTTCGAGAAGAACACAAAAAGGACTATTAGGAGATTAAAGACGATAAAAAGGAAAATTGTAAAACAGAATAATTCCGTGCTATTCAATAATATTTGTCGAAATGATAAAATGCTGCCTAAATATACACAATATATATATATATATATATATATATATATATATATATATATATATATATATATATATATATATATATATATATATATATATATTACTGACAAACGATCCTAAGTCAACAGATTTTAATTTCTAATTGGCACAACTATTTTTTAACAGTTCGTAATAAATTAATATTTAATGTTATTGATTTGTAATTTTGTGTTATTATTATATGTCTCATCACTATTAAGACAGTAATAAAAGTGATTTAATAACAAAAATGAATAACTTACGAAAAACCGTTTTTTTAATTAAACTCGCTCGCTAGAAGTGCAAAGAGATGGGGCTGAGTGGTTGGTATCACCATCCCTCTCTCTCTCTCTCTCTCTCTCTATCTCTCTCTCTCTCTCTCACACACACACACACACACACACCCTCCTCCTTTTGCTCTCTCTCTCTCCCTCTCTCTCTCCCTCTCTCTCTCCCTCTCTCTCTCTCTCTATCTCTTTTTCTCTTCATATATATACACATGTGTGTGTATGTGTACGTGTGTGTTGTGTGTGTGATATTTCTTTAGTTTTTCTGTCTGCGTGTTCTAATTTTTATCGGAAACTACTAGGTCGATCTGGCTGAAGTTTTTTTATGGACCTTTATGATAAAATGGAGCAAACTATGTAGTATGGTATCCGTTCGATGCACAGTAAATGGTTAATAGAAATTAGTCACCATAATACCACATAACTTTTACTTTTTCTAGGAAACTACTGGGTCAACCAAGCTAAAATTTTGTATGGATCGTTGTCAAAACAAGATTCAACAAACTAAGTAGTCCGAGAGGTATCTGCTCGATTCATAGTTGGAGATAAATAGGGATTAGTATTTAATGCCAAAATGAGCACTAATTTTACTATATTATATTATATCAATCATATTTAACTATTTTTTACTATCAATCATATATAACTATATTTAACCAACAATCATATTTAACTATATTTAATCATCAATCATATTTAACAATATTTAACCATCAATCATATTAAACTATATTTAATCATGAATCACGTTATGCTATATTTAATCGTCAATAATATTTAACTATATTTAACCATCAATTATATTTAACTATATTTAACCATCAATCATATTAACTATATTAAATCATTAATCATATTCAATTATATTTAACCATCAATTATATTAACAATATTTAATCATCAATCATATTTAACTTAAACACTCTTTAACAATCAATCATATTTAACTATATTTATATATCATCAATCATATTAACAATATGTATTCATCAATCATATTAAATTATATTTAACCATCTATCATATTAAATTATATTAAAGCATCAATAATATTTAACTATATTTAACCATCAATCATATTTGACTATATTAAACCGTCAATCATATTTAACTATATTTAACCATCAATCATATGAAATATGATTTACCATCAGTCGTATTTTCCTATATTTAATGATTAATCATATGTAACTATATTTAATTATAAGTAATATTAAACTATTTTTAATTATCAGTAATATTTAACTGTTTAATCATCAATTATATTCTATAATATTTAACAATCAATCATATTAAACTATATTTAACTATCAAACATATTTAACTTTATTTTACCATCAATCATATTTAACCATCTTTAATCATCAATCATATTAACTATATTTAATTATTAATCATATTAAATTATATCTAACCATCTATCATATTTACCATATTTAATCATCAAGCATATTAAACTATATTTAACAATCATATTTGACTATATTAAATTATCAATCATATTAAACAATATTTAACCATCAATAATTTTAGCTATATTAAACCGTCAATTATATTTAGCCATCAAGGAAATTAACAATATTTAATCATACATCATATTGTATTGCATTTTATAATCAATCATATTAACTATATTAAACTATCTATCATATTAACTATATTTTATCATGAATCATATTAACCCATATTTAATCATCAATCATATTTACCTATATTAAATCATCAATAATATTTAACTAGATTTAATCATCAATCATATTTAACTATATTTAATCATCAATAATATTAACTATATTTAATCATCAATCATATTTAAGTATATGTAATTATCAATCATATTTAACTATATTTAATTATTAATCATATTAAACCATCAAACATATTTAACCATATTTTATCATCAATCATATTTAACTATATTAAATCATAAATCATATTTAACTATATTAAATCATCAATCATATTTAACTATATTAAATAATCAATAACATTTAAGTATATTTAATCATCAATCATATATAACGGTATTAAATCATCAATAATATTTTACAATATTTAATCATCAATCATATTTAACTATATTTAATCATCAATCATATTTAACTATATTTAATCATCAACCATATCCAATTACATTTAACCACCTATCATATTTAACTATATTTAACCATCAATCATATTTAACTGTATTTAAATATTTATCATATTTAATTATATTAAACCATCAATCATATTCAACAATATTTAATAACCAATCATATTTACTATGTTTACTCATCAATCTTATTTATACTATATTAAATTATCAATCATATTGTAGTATATTAAATCATCAATAATATTTAACTATATTAAATCGTCAATAATATTTTACTACATTTAATCATCAACCATATTTAACAATATTTAATCAGCAGTCGTAACCATCAATCATATTTATCTATATTTAAATAGCAGTCATATTTACATATATTTAATCATCCGTATTTAACAATATTTAACCCTCAATCATATTTAACCATGTATAATCATCTATTATATTTACTATATTTAACCATCAAGCATATTTAACTATATATTGCCATTAATCATATTTTACTATATTTAATCAACAAATATATTAAAGTATATTTAACCATCAATCATATTAACTATATTTAATCATCGATCATATATAACATTATTAAACCATCAATCATATGTAACCATATTTAATCATCTATCATATTCAACTATATTTAATCCCCTATCATCATATTTTACTATATTTAATCAACAAACATATTAAAGTATATTTAACCATCAATCATATTAACTATATTAAATCATCGAGCATATTACATTATTAAACCATCAATCATATTTAACCATATTTAATCATCAATCATATTTAACTATATTTAATCACCTACCATATTTACTTATATTTAACCATCAATCATATTTAACTGTATGTAATGATTTATCATATTTTACTATATTAAACCATCAATCATATTTAACTATATTTAATCATCAATCATATTTACTATGTTTACTTATAAATCTTATTTAACTATCTTTAATCATCAATCATATATTATTATATTAAATTATAAATCATATTTAACTATATTAAATCATCAATAATATTTAACTATATTTAATCATCAATCATATTTAACAATATTTAATCATCAATAATATTTAACTATATTTAATCATAAATCATATTCAACTATATTTAACCACCTATCATGTTTAACTATATTTAATCAACAATCATATTTAACTGTATTTAAATATTCATCATATTTAATTATATTAAACCATCAATCATATTTAACTGTATTTAACCATCAGTCGTATTTTGCTATATTTTATCACCAATCATATTTACTATGTTTACTCATCAATCTTATTTAACTATATTTAATATCAATGATATTGTACTATATTAAATCATCAATCATATTTAAATATATTAAATCATCAAACATAATGAATTATATTAATCATCAATCATATTGAACTATATTTAATCATCAGTCATATTCATCTATATTTAACTATCAATCATATTTAACTATATTTTAATATCAGACATATTTACTTATATTTAATCATCAATCGTATTTAACATTATCTAACCCTCAATCATATTTAACCATATATAATCATATATTATATTTTACTATATTAACCATCAAGCTTATTTAGCAATAGTTAATCATCAATCATATTTTACTATATTTAATCATCAGGGATATTAAACTATATTTAACCATCAATCATATTGACTATATTTAATCATTAATCATATTTAACAGTATTAAACGCTCAATCATATTTAACCATATTTAATCATCAATCATATTTTACAATAATTTATAATCAATCATATTTAACTTTATTTAATTATAATAATATTTGACTATATTTAACTATCGATCATTTTTAACTATATTTATTTATCATAGAGTACTTAATCTATGTAACCGAGCTATACTTTTTTCACGGTTTTAGTGGACTAAAAATAGTCTGCATTTTTCTCTTTAGCTCTATATTCTTCTTTCTCTTCTTCCCTTAATGAATTCCTTTTTTTTTTGTTTATTTGGTTGTTTTTTTTTTTTTGTTTTCTCTTCCCCTCCCCCTTCCTTGTCTCTTCTGTCGTATTCTTCCTTTTCTCTTACTTCATCTACAGTTTCTCATACTTCTTTTTTCGTTCGTTTTCTAGATCATTTTTCACTTTTTTTTTCACCTTTTTTTTCTACTTCTTCTTCTGATACATACTGCTTTGCTGTGCTGTTAGGTAAAGATTAAGTCAGATATTATCAATTTCGAGAGCGTGTCATTAAATGTATGCTAGGACGGCCTGTGAGCGAACATGGTAAACCTAGTGTACCCAAGGAATACGGCGATAAATGTCAAGAGAAAGCTCACTAGGAAAAAACAACGTGCGAAGCCGGTGTCGAATAATATAATATACTTATTATCTCTATAGGTATACGAGCGTCCTTTTTCATGTAAATCTTTATTTGGCCAATCAACTCTAGTGTTCTAACTTTCTTACACCTCCTATACTTCACAAATTCTCTGTCTTCCTTGAATCTCTTATGCCACTCAAAAGCTAATTTTCGATTCATGCAATATGGTTCGGAAGCAATCTAAAACATTCCATATGCTTCTGTAGCATTTTCCCAAGTTTAAAACTGAATTTTATTGCATATCGTACTTATAAAGTGTCCTCATGTCCAGCTTGCATTTTTTAAAGTTACCAGCTGTGACAATCAGGCTTTAGTAGAGTGTATTCCAGTTCCTGCTGTAGCTGTTCATTTGAACCTGAAATCATAAAATTGGTTAGTTATCTGTGACGAATGGGGCCCGAGCAACACCGGAGAAGACGGAAGAAGGAATAAAGCGGTGTCCTGACTCAACGGGGCAGGCGTAAACGTCGTCATTGAATCGAAGTGAGGGACTAAGCGACAGGAAATTATTCTAGACAGCGAGACATTCTATTTTTAGACATGAACGCCTGAAGCCAAAGAACGGATGACGTCATTCACGTGCCGATCTATGGCGGGAAAAAAAAGAAAGATTTTCTCTCTCGTTCAGTTGACCTCGGCGTGAAAGGACGTGTTTTCTTTATGCTTGTGAAAAAAAGCAAGAGCTTAATAATGATAATCGTACATGGAGGAATGGTGGATGGCAATTGCCTCTCCCGAAAGGCACAAAATCCCTTATTGGATATTAGAGCAAGGATGGAATTAGAGATGTGTAGCCACCTCTGTAGATTGGAACTTTTATACAACGAATCGGATACATCCTCCCGCAGAAGCGAGGCGATTATGAATGATGCCGAAAAGAAACAGGTCGGTGATATGTTCTTTTGCTAGCCTTAGTTCGCAGATTCATGACAAGTTCTTACGCCCCCGCCGTCTCATGTGGAAAGAAAAGGAAAACTTTGCTACATGCTTTAAAGGTGTGTGAATGCGACCGAGGCCTGTTGAGTCGTCCACTACGTAAACCCTCATCTTTCATACATTTACATGGGTCGTTCCATTGAACATTCAGTCGAGAAAACTTTTCTGTGCTTAAACCTTTTAATTACCGTGGAAAACTGAAAGACTCTTTAAGTTTGATACCTGTGGCATTTTATTGTATCCAGTGCCGTGCAAGTGATGATTGTTATTATTAAAAATAAAATAAGTAAAAGTTGTACCAAAAAAAAAAAACGGAAAAAATCTGAAAATCTAATTATTTGAGTTTTGAGCTATCATCGCCATTCTTTTCGGTTTCTCTTTCTTCTTGTGTTGATCTCTGCTTTCCTATTAGACTGCCGACTCTATGTTCTTTCATTTTCGCTATGTTTGTGTTAGCGTTTGCACGGGAGGTTACAAACAATACAAGCCTAGCACCCTATTTGCCTAGACCTGACTGAAGTTAGAAAAGAGCCTCGATACCCGAGGGTCGAATATCTAAAGGGAATCAGTCGGGTGGCGCATCTTCGATGGTAAAGTCCGTTACCCTTCCACAAAAGCCGACGCACGCACTAACCCTAATTCCGAGGGTTATGGCCAAAGTTAATTCTGTGCCCCGAAATCGGATCGAGGATATAGTCGGATTATAGTATGTATAGCAATAAGATACTGAATTTTCAAGAGTCTGCGACAATTTTAAATGCCTGGATAAAAAATTCTGTAAACTTATTGAAGGAACCTCGTATTTTAAGCAGCAGCGAAACCGGGCATTACCCGGGATTAAATGAGGACCAACGAACGTTTCACATTACCAATACTTTGATTGCCATCGTAATCGGTGAAATCGTCTATTCGTCAACCAAACCGTTTGATTGCTTGCTCTAGTCAGGGACCCACCGCGGTGCACTTGTAGGAAGCTCACATGCCTCTTCCCACTGATTTAGTTCACAATACATTGTAGTCTACATTGCATTGTAGAGAACCTTCTGTTGATTTTATAAAAATTATTTGTTTATTTGCTATAATTGAAGTTTAAAAAGCAAAAATCAAGTAGCATGGGTTTCAATTGTGCTCTAAAGAGAAACATTTATTTCAGAGTGCGCCCTTGTCTTATAAAAGAACCTACTACCGATTTTATAACCCGGGTCTTTCTGCTTGTTCGGTGATAAGGTTTCTCAAATATACTTGTATACACTGTATAAAAGTGTTAACTTTGGCTAAAATCGGATTGTTTTTTTCTTTAATGGGATTTTTTTTATTATCAATTTTTGATACTTATCAAAAATATTCTGGAAGACAACATATCAAAGAACGCTACCAAATGCATAAAGCACAGTTGTGTGAAATTAAAACAAAAAATGGCCAAGCCGTTTTGGAGTCCAAAGGGAATTCTCTCTCTCGCTCTCTCGCTCTCTCGCTCGCACATACACACACACACACACACAAAAATAGCCTTTTATATATAAGAAGAGATGATGAATAATTTTCCTGTCTCTTCCCTTTTTTGAAAGATTCTTCTTCCTCAATAAAACCTTTAAATAGTCGACAAGTCTCTTTGTGTTTCCATACATTAATTTATTAGTTTTGAGTAACAGATCAAAGCCATTGGACAACTCATCGATACAGATCAACGGCCACACACACACACACACACACACACACACACACACACACACACACACACACACACACACACGGGAAGCTATGACCAAAGAATGAAAATCAGTCGCATGTATGTACTAAAGATTTTATTAATTGATTTGTGATTCTTGATTGCACACTGGCGATAAATCACAAGTACGTGTTTGCTGAATACATACCAGCACAGGTGATCCCGTGGGCTATCATGGGCGTCCCTTCGTGTAACGTGTTTAACGTGTCGTTTAAATGTTGCGCTTCTCTCTCTCTCTCTCGCTCTCTCTCTCTCACTCTCTCTCTCTCTCTCACTCTTCTTTATCACCAATTCTCCTTCTCTATCTTCGTCTTCTTTTTTTCTTGTCCTCCTCCTCTTATTCTTATTCTTCTTTTTCCTTTTTCTCCTTTCTTTTTTTTTCATTCTTCGTTTTTAGCCCTTCTTCTTTGCAACACTTTTTCCTTTTCTTTTTTTCGTTCATCATCGTCGTCATCATCATCATCATTATTATTATTATCTATATATATACAATCTCATATACAGTCTCATTCACACAGTCTTATTATTATTATTATTATTATTATTATCATTATTATTATTATTATTATTATTATTATAATCATCATCATCTATATATACAATCGGATAGCGTGTTTGTTATTCATTTTGTGTGTCATGCTTACATCCGAGTGACTGTCGTTATAGACTTCCATTACTTATAATAAATAATTTTACCAAGAATTTTTCATAAGTTTTGGTTTCGGTTTCGATTGTCGCTGATGCACCCAAGTCAGATGGATATATTTTTTTATTTTTGAAATCGCAACTTTATAATATATAAAAATCGATAGAACATTAACTTTATAATAATACTAGACCACCCGTGACCCGTTGAGTCAGTACGTTATATTAGCTATGGAATTCATGTATGAGCGTGACACTTGTGGCATAAAGAAAATAGTTTTTTTTTACATAACAGAAGCATTTCTATGAAAGTATATTAAAATGAAAAAAGAATATAGATAGATTTCTATGAGTCGTTCTGTTTATTATAATTGTTATTTTTTTTTAAATTACAGTTACTGAATTATAAGTGGTTGGTCATACTTATGCACTGAACAGGTATCATAATCCTTATTATAGTTAAATTCAAATTTTGATATATCATCTTTTAAATGAAATTGTTAGTTGAAAGTACAGAATAATAAAAAAAAAAACACTCTCCACATGTTAATAATGGCTTTTTAAATAGAAAATGAAAATAAAATGTAACTTTTTTCATTTAATTTAAGCAAACATTCAGTACCCATTGTGTAAAGGAAAACACTATTTAATGTAATAGAAATGTGTGCATTTACCGATTCAGCTTTCCGTTTGGAAATGTAAGCAGACGACTTTAAAAAACATGGGAAGAAGAAAAAGAAATTTTTTTGTAATAACGCCCTCTAGTAAAAAGGTCTGCATTAGTTAAGGGGGATAACTCTATCCACGTAACTATTTCTCGCGTACGTAACGAAAACAGAGGGAGTAGGAGTGTTGAAATCTATTAGAGGGAAAGTGAGAGGTGTTTTCTTTCCATAAATTGTATAGGGTAATATTTCATATTATTAATAGATTCATAGATAAATAGATTTTATAATATATATTATAATTATCTATGAATCTATGTATTATTTGTATATATAAATAACTATTTGATCAAATTAAATGAAATTGTTTGTATTAAAAGCGATATAAAAATTCCGGAATTGGAATGACGGATTGAAGACGTTGCTACTTACGCATGCGCAACCGGATGTTGAAAACCGGAAATCTGATTGCAAACATACAAGATCCATAGACTTTTAGTATTATATAGATATACGAAATCAACAGGAATTAAAATATCATATTTAAGCGTACTTTACGACTGGGCTACGCCGGGCGTCCCTGCTAACTTAGTTCAATACTTTTACAGTTTTAGCAAAAGAGCTACAATAATGCCAGAGCGTCTCCATTTACGCTGAACATCTACAGAATGCTAAAATCAATATATAACATATGAAAGAGTCTGCTGTAGAATTTCTACAAGTTTCGCTAGTTATTATTATTATTATTATTATTATTATTATTATTGGTTCACAAGGGGCTTTCACACAGGTCATCAAAGATCTCTCCTTGAAAACAGCATGTGATGTTCTCTTGAAGCTGAGTGACAACAAGTCTCCCCAGATTCCCAGTACTCTCCACCTCTTTCGATAACAATTGCAAATGAATTTGCGTTATCGCAACAGCCACTTATCATTGATTTCTTGCTGGCAGCAGCCATTGGTCTCCACTGGAATTTGAGTGGCAATAAGTTTTCCCAAGGTCCCGGTTCTCTTCGCACTTGTTCAACGGAAGTTTGGTCAGCGCTCTCTTCTTGGTCTTTCCATCTTTCATGCCCCTTCTCGACTATTTCGCGTCACTCTTTTGGGGGTAGCGGTGATGGGGTAATGGGAGAGTATGAGGGGGGATAGAAAACTTGTAGATATACAGCGCCAATATTCTTCGTTTCATGTAACGCTTCTTCATG
Source organism: Euprymna scolopes (assembly GCF_053919585.1). NCBI lineage: Eukaryota > Metazoa > Mollusca > Cephalopoda > Sepiida > Sepiolidae > Euprymna > Euprymna scolopes. The sequence goes on along the minus strand of NC_136487.1, from coordinate 129,298,560 downwards.
TTCTGTCTCTGTAGCAATTTGTCTGGCCTACGCATGTGGCTCATGTGTATTAGTCTCCGCATTCCAGAGTTTTCCTTAATATTTCAGCCGCTTTCATTATTGTTATTCGTTGTATCTTTTCAACCATTTTTCTAATTCCAATTTCTTCCATTCTTTTTTCAACGTTTTTCGGAATTGTTCTTAATGCTCCTACTATTATAGATATTACCTTGATTTTCTTCATCATCCATATCCCTTTCAGCTCTCTTGATCGCATTGTGTATTTGTTCCGTTTCTCCTTTTCTTTGATATTCACCCTGTGGTCAGCTGGAACAGCAAAGTCTACAATTTGACAGGACTTTGCCTTCTTGTTAATTATTACATCTAGTTTTCTTGCTTTTGTGGATTTATCTGTTTGTATGTCCATGTCCTCTAGGATTTTATGATTCTCGTTTTCAAGTACTGTTGCCGGCTTACGCTTGTACCATTTGTCTGTGCGTTCGAGATGCAGTTATTTGCATAATTCTCAGTGTACTTTCCTCCCCACGTGGCCGTGCCTGTTCTTGTATTCTTTTTGGGCCAGTTTGCTTACTATATGGTATATCGTTTCGTCTCTTTGTCCGCAAAGTCTGCATTTGCTGTTTTCCTGTGTTTTGTCGATCTTTGCTTTTATGTGGTTAGTTCTTATCGAGTTATCTTGTACTGTAGTTATTAGGGATTCAGTTTCTCGGTTTACGTGTTATTTCGCATCCATGGGTCCAGGTGTTTTCGTTATTCTCATCTTTTGTCATCCTTATGAATCTTCCGTGTAGTTGTTTCTCTTCCTATTTTTCTTTTCTTGTCTTATCCTTTGTCTCTCTGTTTTCTTTTTTGATGTTTTTCAGTGTCTCTTGCTGCCATAGTTATCTTTTCAGTGTTCTGCATTACGTATTTTTCTAGTTCTATTTTTGTGGCATTCATAATTATTTTTATTATTATTATTATTATTATTATTATTATTATTATTATTATTATTCGATTCTTTTTTCTTTAATTGTCTATTTCTTCATCTTAATTGTCACATTTTTCTTCTTCTGATTATTATTATTATTATTATTATTATTATCATTATTATTATTATTATTATTATTATTATTATTATCATCATCATTATTTATTCACGAGGTGTAGTCACATAGACCATCATCAAAGCTTTCTCTTTGAAAACAACTTGTTGCATTCTCTGGAATCTGAGTGACAACAAGTCTCCCCAGATTTCCAGTACCCTCCACCTCTTTCGATAAACATTGCAGATGGATTTGCGTTATCGTAACAGCCGCTTATAATTGATTTGTCGTTGGCGTCGGGCATTAGTCTTCACTGGAATTTAGGTGGCAAAAAGCCTCCCCAAGGTCCCAGTCCTTTTTGCACTCATCCAGCAGCGGTCTGGCTAGTGCTTTCTCTCTTCGCTCCTCATTGACCATCCTCGCTTATTTGGTGTGACGTCAGTTTTTGATGACACACAAAAAAATTGGGGGAAAGAAGGGGATAAGGGTACAAATGCACAGTTCTAGTTGTCATGATTCCATATGATGTTCCGTTGAGTATTACATCGCATTTTATGTATGTCCAGTTTGTGCTTGTAGTTCATGTGTAGTTCATGTGTAGTTCATGCTTCGAATTCAAGAGTTTTCCTAAATATTTCGGCAGTTTAGTATTATTGTATTATTATGATTATTATTGCTGTTGCTTGTAGTTCGTGTGTGCTAATGGTGCATTCGAGTGTTCTCCTAAATATTTCAGCAGTTTAGTATTATTGTATTATTAGAATTGTTATCGTTGTTGCTTGTAGTTCGGGTGTGTTTAGTAAGGCATTCGAGTGTTTTCTAAATATTTCAGCAGTTTAGTATTATTGTATTATTAGAATTGTTATTGTTGTTGCTTGTAGTTCGGGTGTGTTTAGTAAGGCATTCGAGTGTTTTCTAAATATTTCAGCAGTTTAGTATTATTGTATTATTAGAATTGTTATTGTTGTTGCTTGTAGTTCGGGTGTGTTTAGTAAGGCATTCGAGTGTTTTCTAAATATTTCAGCAGTTTAGTATTATTGTATTATTAGACTTGTTATTGTTGTTGCTTGTAGTTCGGGTGTGTTTAGTAAGGCATTCGAGTGTTTTCTAAATATTTCAGCAGTTTAGTATTATTGTATTATTAGAATTGTTATTGTTGTTGCTTGTAGTTCGGGTGTGTTTAGTAAGGCATTCGAGTGTTTTCTAAATATTTCAGCAGTTTAGTATCATTGTATTATTAGACTTGTTATTGTTGTTGCTTGTAGTTCGGGTGTGTTTAGTGGGGCATTCGAGTGTTTTCTAAATATTTCAGCAGTTTAGTATTATTGTATTATTAGAATTGTTATTGTTGTTGCTTGTAGTTCGGGTGTGTTTAGTGGGGCATTCGAGTGTTTTCTAAATATTTCAGCAGTTTAGTATTATTGCATTATTAGAATTGTTATTGTTGTTGCTTGTAGTTCGGGTGTGTTTAGTGGGGCATTCGAGTGTTTTCTAAATATTTCAGCAGTTTAGTATTATTGTATTATTAGAATTGTTATTGTTGTTGCTTGTAGTTCGGGTGTGTTTAGTGGCGCATTCGAGTGTTTTCTAAATATTTCAGCAGTTTAGTATTATTAGAATTATTATTATTATTGTTGTTTTTTGTTGTTTCTTTCTTCTTTATCATCATTTCTGTCGTCCTCATGGTCGACTCTTTTTTCTTCTTCGTCTCTTTCTCTTTCTTGTTCACGATTTTTTTCTTCTTCTTCTTCGACTCTTTTTTCTCTTTTCGTCTCTTTTTTCCTCTCTCCCGTAAATTTTTTTTCTCTTGTTTTACTAATTTTTCCTCCTTCGTCACATTTTTCTCCTTCTCTCTTCTTTTTCTTTTACCTGTTTTCCTTCTTCGTCTTATCCTTCCTCTTCTTCGTCATCTCTTCTTCTTCCTCCTCTTTTACTACTCCTTTTTCATTTGTTTCTTTCTTCTTCTTCTTCTTCTACTTCTTCTTCTTCGTCACTCTTTTCTTCTCCTTACCTTGAACTCTTTCTGTCTCTGTTTCTTTCTTCCTCCTTTTCCTCCCCCTTTTTATCTGTTTTTTTTTCTTTTTCTTCCGCTTCTACTTATTATTCTGATTCTCTTTCTCTTATTCTTCGTCAAGGGCGACGTTGCCCTTATAAACAATATTTTCTTTTTTCTTTTTTTTTTTTAATGTTTCTGCACATTTGGTAACTCGTCGTCGTCATCGTCATAAAATGGAAGAAAAGTTGGTGAAACAAATGGCCGACCTACTGGTCGCTATGGTTTTCATGACGTCATCAGTGGCTTCATTAGAATACCCGGATTATCGCTTCCTGATTGAAGTTGGTTAAAAAGAAGAAAACAAAGCACGATTAACTATAGAAGAGGAGGAGGAGGAGGAGGACGACGACAACGACGACGATGATATAGAGGATATGAAACAGAAGCGGAAAGGAGGGGGAAGAGGGCACATCAAACAATTTTTGCAAAATGGGAAAAGAACAAAGATAAGAGAGGACATAAAATCAAGGCGTTTTCAAAGAGAAAATGAATAATGATAAAACGATATAAATTCATAAGATAAGTTAACAAGCTGACGAAATAAGCCAAGTAAGGCACAGGGATACACTTTTGGAGCACCTCTTACACTTTTCGATGTAGCTCACGTAAATATCTGAAAATATTTTTATGAATAAATATCATTTTTTTTTTTTTTTACCGACAAGCACTAGAGTTGCATGTTTCCGCAATCATTAGTGTGTGAAGTGATAATTACTACCAGTCGAAGGATTCGAACCCAGTCACAAAGTTACATTTAGAGTATGCACTCCGGCATTCAACCCTCTACAATCCCCCAAGAATAATTATTAGAAAGGAAAGAGAAATATGCTCTATGCATATGATATCGAGGCAATCGAACACACACAGAAAACTAGTCTGATATTGTTCAACAGCAGACGTCGGAACCCATACGCACGTATATATATATATATATATATATATATATATATATATATATATATATATATTAACATATATATATATATATTAACATATATATATACATATTAACATATATATATATATACATATTAACATATATATATAAATATATTAACATATATATATATACATATATATATACATATATATATATAAATATATATAGATATATATATACACATATATATGCATATATATACATATATATATGCATATATATACATATATATATGCATATATATACATATATATACACATATATATACACATATATATACATATATATATACATATATATACATTAATATATATACATATATAATGTATATATGCATATATATATATATATATACATATATATATATATATATATATATATATATATATATATATATATATATATATATGGGTGTGGGTGTGCGTATGTATATAACATTTTAAAATCAAGGAAAGTTTTATAATTTTAAATATACTGCATTAAACAATTATGTTTATTGTTCACTGAATTAGAATAAAAATAAAAATAAAACATTCGCTTGAGTTATTATTATAACTCGTGCATCAATTGAACAAGAGATTCATTGAAAAAAAAGACAAATAACAGAGACAATGCATACAGGTCCGAATGCGATTGTTAAAAAGAAATGTTTCACATAAAAATATCTACTCACAGTTTTGCGTTTTTTACAGAAAGAACAATTATTGATCAATTCTTTGAGTGTTTATTTATTTATTCATTTTCATATTATTTGTTTATTTATTTTTTATTTATTTATTTATTTATTTTATTTATTTTATTTTTTTATTTTTTTGGCTTCATTAATTTTTTTCTTAGGCAGACGACATTTTCTTTTAGCATAAAGATCTCGTTTTTATGGTTTCGAAAAAAACTTTATAAAGAACAGTACAAACAATTTTCTTTATAAAAGAGTTTTTTATTTCGTTTTCTTCTTGAAATTTCTCGAAAAATCTATTTAAAATAGTTCTTTTCGATTTTTCTTTCTTTTCGGACATTTTACCAGATTGGGGAAACTTTAAGTTCAACGTCGCCCTTTACTCGGTAAAAAATTGTTAAGAATTTGAAAAGGAAAAATGCTAAAGAAATAAAAAATAGTCTAAAATAGCTAAAATATTATTTTCTTTTAATATTCTCTTTTTCTTAGAATTTATATAACGAATTAAAAATCATTTGAACTCAAGAAACCTTTTAGAGAATACTCTAAAAAAATCTTCGTTCTTCATTTTCTTATATATATTTTTTTATCTCTTATTATTTATTTTTACGATAATACTGTTTAATACTGTTTAAATGATTATTTATTAATACTGTTTAAATGATTATTTATTAATACTGTTTAAATGATTATTTATGTTTACAATAATATCGTTTAATACTGTTTAAATGATTATTTATGTTTACAATAATACCGTTTAATACTGTTTAAATGAGTATTTATTAATACTGTTTAAATGATTATTTATGTTTACAATAATACCGTTTAATACTGTTTACATGATTATTTATGTTTACAATAATACCGTTTAATACTGTTTAAATGATTATTTATTAATACTGTTTAAATGATTATTTATGTTTACAATAATATCGTTTAATACTGTTTAAATGATTTAGATACGCAGACTACAAACTTTTCAGATCTTTATCTGAAAGTTAAATATTCCCTATTAGAACGTCATTTAAGGTTTAGTGAAAATATTTTTTATATTTTGGATCTCCAAAATATTTTAAAACAAATATTGCAATTTTATTTATTTATTTGCCCGCTATTATCCTCATCTTTTATAATTGCTGTTTTCACGATGTTTCGGCCAACTATTCCCCTGGCCTTCGTCAGGTTGTTAACCGCGACGAGATTGAAATGCTGAATCTTTAACTGCATCCGTAGTAATTACTGCCTTCTATAGTTGTTGTCGTCTCAACGCGGTTTGGACAACTAATCCTCTGGCCGGCTTCGCGTAGAATTAAAACAGCTATCTTCAGACAATGCTACCCAAAGCCAGCCAGATGATTAGTTGGGCAAAACGTGATGTAACGACAACATCTATAAAAGGCAGTAATTACGGAAGATACACTTGATGATTCAGCATTTCTATCCCATCACGGTTAACCATCTGAGGAAGGCCAGAGGTATAGTTGGTCGAACCGTCGTTAAAAACAACAACTAGAAAAGATGAGGATAATAGTCCGCAAATAAATAAATAAATATATTAATTACTCGTCTCAAAAGAATTCTAATAATTAAATAAATATTGCAATATTTCAGTTTTTCTTAATATTTTGACTCTCTTTCAAAATATTATATTTTTTTATCCAGGTTTATTATCCGGTAGAAAGTTTTTTACAAAAAGATATCAAAAGCTCAGATAAATGAATTTTGAGATCAATCATTTCGACTTGTTAATATATTACACATTTCTATATCTTCTCGATATATCGATTTTACTTAAAAAAAAAAAAAAAAAAAAAAAAAATTTAAACGAAGAAACATTTTTCAAAAGTAGAAAAAAGCTTCCCCGGAGACCAGGATAAGAGGAACTAATTCGCTAAGAGATATTTTCAAATCTGATTATATGCGTTCATTTTACTAGTCAGGAAAACATCGATATTCTTTGTTTACATCACATGACCAACAACAGCCAATGAGAAGGCACAAAAAAAATATCGTCTGTCGAATTGAATAGCCCGCCAAATATCATCCATCTCGAAAAATCTTTAATCCGTTAAAAAAATTGATTTTACAAACTTCTTTTCATTTTTTTTTTTTTTTTTTTGCTGAGCCCTTTTATTTTAAATGAAATAAAGCCATTCCAAATAAATTCTGAAGGTATCAAAATGTTCAATTATTACGAAAAATCCAGCAATGTTCGTTCACAATATTTTAAAAACTACAAAGAGTAACAAGAAGTGCTCCTTCGAAGGCATTTTAAATGTAATAAGTCATTGTTTATTTATCTTTTATAATAAATTCTGAAACTATATATATATATATATATATATATATATATATATATATATATGGTTCTTATTTTTCTGATGAAACAGGGCAAAAAACATTAAAAAATTGACATAATAATTATATGATTTTTTCGCTGCTGCAAATAATTAAACATTTGAACGTTTTAAAAGAAATAAACGGTAAGATGGAAAACATCTTGAAATATATACTTTTTCTCGTATATGTATATGTATATATATATATATATATATATATACATATTAACGTATAGTCATCCACATACAGTACTGTTTCGCTGTATGACAGCGAATCAGTGCGGCTAAACAGGCAACTATCTCAAGCCAGGATTGAAACCCAACCATTCGTACGTTAATCGGCGGCTGCTTCGCATGTAGTGAATTGATGTTTTAACATCGTCCGAAATACTTAAGCTCAATTTGTTTACACAAAGATTTTATTTATATATATATATATATATATATATATATATACATATATATATACATATATATATATACATATATATATATACATATATATATACATATATATATATATATATATATATATATATATATATATATATATACATATATATATATATATATATATATATATATATATATATATATATATATATATATATATATATATATATATATATATATATATATATATATATATATATATATATATATATATATATATATATATATATATATATATATATATATATATATATATATATATATATATATATATATATATATATATATATATATATATATATATATATATATATATATATATATATATATATATATATATATATATATATATATATATATATATATATATATATATATATATATATATATATATATATATATATATATATTTATTTATTTTGTGGACACTCATTTACCTCTCTGGGATGCTGCAGGGAACATGTAGAGTGATATATCAAACAGGAAGTGGTACTTTATGACAATAGGTATCTAGGATTTACACATACCAGTGTTGATAGTTTGAAATATTTACAGACTAACATTTTACACAATATAAACACATGTACCTTTTTTTTTCTTTTCCTTTGCTTATTTCTCGAACCTAAACTTATCATTAACTAACCCGTAACTTTGTTTACTTTGTTTTGCGTATATATTTTATATTGGCTAGAATTAACAAAACTTAATTTCGCTACCATCATTATTTTTAGTGACATGCACCGTTAACATAAATAAAATCACTGGTGACAATCTTTGATACCTGTTTCGTATAAGCACCAAATAACTATCACTATTTCGATTTGCTGTACATGTTTCCTATTACTTGGAAACCAGATTTTCTAAAAATCCCATTTTTTTTTCACTCTGAGAATTTTCATTATATTTCTTTGACAAACGATTTGTTTTCAATGAACTTCAGCACATGATTGTTACTGCTTTTTCCCCTTTTGTCTTATATTTGTTTTTCTTCATACCAAATATTTTATATATCAATTTTTTGCTAATTTCTTAAATTTTATTTCTTTAATTCTTAGTCCACCAATATAGTATAAGTTTCAATTGCATTGAACGCAATGTTTTAGATAGTAAACATCAGCATATTTCACTTTTCAAGCACCTTTTCATTTTATTTCAAATACTATGTTTTATTTCATTTTGTTGACACTCATTTACCTCTCTGGGGTGCTACAAGGAACATGTAGATTGATATACCAAACATGAATTGGTGCTTTATAACAATAGGTATCTATAATTTTGCTTAATTCTCTAACCTAAACTTATCATTAACTAACCGTAAATTATGTTTTAGTTTTGTGTATATATTTTATATTGTGAAGAATAAACAAAAATTCATTTCACCACCACATTTGCACTGTTGGCATACACAAAAATCACTGGTTACAATCATTGGTAGCTGTTTTTCAAAAACACCAAATGACATTCACGCTTTCCATTGGTTTCTCATGATAACAATTTAATATTGATAAATTATAATAAACATGTCCATTACTTTTCTCTTTTTATCAATAAATATACTTGGTTGATAATTAAAGAACACAATGTTTATTGTAATAAAACTTGTGATCTATAACATCGAATTGTATAAATTAAAGTTTCCTTTCTCAATTGAAACAAACAACATATCCCTCACTAAAAATGAGGATTTTACTATTGCCTTTTAGATCATTTTTTAACAATGTTTCTCTTCTTACTTTCAGCATCAGAAAATATAATTTTCTACACGTGTTTCATGCATACCACACAAACGTATATGTGACCAACATTTTACCTCTGATATATTTTTTTCCAATTTCCTTTCACCATTGTCATTATCATTAGTACAGTTTTCGTTTTGTCTTTAAAATGAAGTTGTACATGTTTCTTAATACTTCGAAACCAAATATATCAAAAAAAATTATTTTTCACTTACAAAATTTTCATGATATTTCTTTGACAATCATATTTGTTTTTAATTGAATTCAGCACATGATTCTTACTGCTTTATCACCTTTTATCTTATATTTCTTTTTCTTCATGCCAAATATTTTAAATATCAAATTTTTGCTCATTTCTTAAATTGAATTAAAAAAATGAACTTTTTTATTCCACCAATATTGTATAAGGCTCAATTCCATTGAACACAGTGTTTTATATAGTAAACATCAGCATTTGTTTCTATTTTATTTCAAATACTGTTTCATTTCACTTTCTCGATAATCATTTACATCTTTGGGGTGCAACAGGGAACATGTAGAGTGATATATCGAACATGAATTGGAACTTTATAACAATAGGTATCTAGAATTTCCACATACCAGTGTGGATAGTTTTAAATATTTACAAACTTACAATTTACACACTATAAACAAATGTATCTTTTTTTCTTTTCTTTGCTTATTTCTCGAACCTAAACTTATCATTAACTAAACCTAAACTTTGTTTACTGCATTTTGTGTATATATTTTATATTGGGTGAAATAAACAAAACTTAATTTGGCTAATATCATTTGTAGTGGCATGCACTATTGACATATATAAAATCACAGGTGACAATCCTTGATTCCAGTTTCGTATAAGCACAAAATATCTATCATAATTTCGATTTGTTGTTCATGATAAAAATTTAATATTGATACATTGTAATAAACATTTCCATTGCTTTTATCTTTTTATCAATACATATACTTGGTTGATAATTAGAGGACACAACTAACCCTATACTTTGCTTTACTTTGTTTTGTATATATATTTTGTATTGTGTGGAATTAACAAAAATTCATATGCAGGAATCTGTTGATACATTCCAAGAATCCCAATGCGACCAACAAACTTGAAAGACTACAATTTCTTTTTACTATGACCAATAAGAAAGCTCAAGGACTAAGTTGTTGGACTCATCCTGATCACCATTTTAAATTATTGTTAACAGTAAGTTTAACATTTTAAGTACAGAATAATATTTCTTTTGATATTTATAAATTACTATTTTCTGTGACAGATGTTACTTTTTCAATATTGATTGTACCCTCTTTTGTGTTTTTAAATTTTGCATACAATAATATTAAGCACACCATACCAAGACCACAATTTCAGTATCTAATAATCTTCCTACCAAGATCAATGTTTTCAAGTGACAACGGAGAGTATTCATGTTATGTTTCAAATTTTATGTTTTGAAATATTTTGCTGCTTAATATCAAATTCAGCAGATGAGTTCTTTCTTAGGCATCAAACAATTACATTTTCTGATATTCATTTAAACTAATTACTGAAAATCAATTTCATATTTTCTTTACTAAAATATTACTATGCTTGATTTCATCAAGTGGTGCGAATCTGTTTTTTACACTAACAATGTGCACATTTTTTGAAGAATAAAGTTTTTTTTTTTAAGGTGGTGAAGGTGATCCGGGGAGTGTTTTTTTTTTTTTTTTTTTCAAAAAAGGTACTTTTTACGAATGGGTATCCGAGAAACATTCAGTATTTTGTCAGAAATTAAGATTTTCATTGACGACTCTCAATACTATCAGAAATGAACAATCTACACAATACAAACTAACTGTTTTGTTGGCTTTTTATTCTAACTCCAAACTAACCCATAACTACATATTTCTTTTATTTTGCAAATTTGATTTCCTTTAGTTTATATTGTGTAGCTGAATAAGAAATTGATTTAACTTTTGTCATTTGTAATTAACATGATTTCAGCGCAATTACTACAGTGTAATCACACATGATATACCAAAATAAAAACACTTCAGATAAAGTCTTCTTACATAGAATTCAGTTTCTTACATGACATCTGATGAAGTCAGTACAAACGTTACAAACTAATACTTGAAAAACAATTTGACATTTACTGTACTACAATATCATATTTGTATAGAAGTAGAAATCTGGATACCTATTCTGATACCTAATAAAAGAAAGGACACTCTTTGGGGCGGATTTTGATGATAACAAGTCACTAATAAGAAATTATAATAAACATTGAAATAATTTAAGAATTTTACCAAAATAAAATTGCATGGTAATCACCCAATTTCTGCCACAAAATTTTGATTGGCAAAACTCATAAACAGAAAATATATATTTTCTAATTTCATCTTTTTTTTTACATAATCTGATTTGATGTTTTCCTTAATATTCAAATCACTATTTTTTTGCTGCTTAATATCAAATACAGCAAATGAGTTATTTTTTATGCATCAAACAATTACATTTTCTCATTCATGCAAACTAATCACTGAACATCAATTTCATATTTTCTTCACTAAAATATTACTGTGCTTGATGTCATCAAGTGGAGCGGATCATTTTTTTTCATTTGTTCACACATTTTTCCAATTTATATATATTTTGTCTAAGATTCCTAGCCTATGTCATTGCATACCAATCTGTTTATTAAAAGTTAAGGTTCACTGTAAACACATATGTTACACCAAAATAAAAACGCTTCAGATAATGTCTTGATATTCAATTCAGTTTCTCACATGACATATTATGAAGTTAGTAGAAATGTTACAGACTTTTAAATCTCAAACACTTTCAATACTGTGCACTGATATTTTCTTTTTTGGAATATAAGCAAATTCATGCTTTTTTTTACAAACGCCAACAAATGTCACATTTTGTAGCAATGTACTGAAACAATTATAAAAATAGGTATCTAGGAAAAGGCCACTACATATGTTATAAATTCCAAATTTCCACAACCTGGCAAATACTGGTACACGCTAGCAAATTTAGATTTGCAATTACAGAATATGATTCTAATTTTTTCCTTTGCTCTTTATTCTAACATTACACTAAGTTTACTGTGTTATTTCGCTACAGTTGATATTGTGTAGAACAATAAGAAAATCATAGTGAACAATGCATTCAACAAAATTTCACACAAATTTCTAGATACCTATATCTAATAAGTTCAAAAGAAAGGACACACTTAGGGAGGTATTTTGGTGGTCAAGTCACTAAATAGAGATTAGCTGGTTTCCCGGCATAGCCCAGGATGTAATAAAGATTGACTGAAATACATGTTCTAGCTGGTTTCTAGGCGTTGCCAGGGATGTAATATAGACACATTATGTTGTATATTACCTGTTCTCTTCTCCCTAAGGTAAAACAATTTCATATACATGCTGTAAATTACCTACGCTAGGGATAAAACATGAACAATACCAGTCCTAGGGTAGATAAAACAAATAATACATAGAGATGAAAGATTCCTCTCCCCTAAGAATAAAACATATATTCAATATCTGCTTTTGTTTTTTCATTGTTTATACGGTCCCGAGCAACGCCGGGTAGCCCTGCTAGTACTTTCATAAATCAGAGTTCATTTTCTGTAGGCTGTTTTTTAACCCAGTCAACGACGGGTACTTTTGCTAGTATTATGTATATATATATATATATATATATATATATATACATATATATATATATAATATATATTATATATATATTATATACACATATATATATATATATATATATATATATATATATATATATATATATATATATATATATATATATATATTATATTATTATGGTTGTTGGATTGTGAGAAAATTACTGAGTGCCCTTTATTCACTACACTATTATAAATTTTCTAGAAATCACGAGTTCCTATCTTCTGCGATTCTATATGTTCCCTGGTTATTTCAGCATGCCTTATTTTGGCTGTGGCTATTATTCTCTTTATATATATATATATATATATATATATATATATATATATATATATATATATATATATATATAAATTAAAGGCGATTAGAACACTAGTCTAAAGAGCTGAGTGTATTTCAATGTAACAGTGAAATTACTAGTTTAATTAAAATACAGGAAAGAGAAAGTGCTCGTTGTAATTTAGATATATAATAAGCTCGATAGGTGAATATCCTAGAGCTAATTCAATACTAAGTAATGTGATTGATAATTTAAAATTTAAAAATCAAATTATAATTAAATTAAAAATCCGTTTCATAAGAAGGAACAACATATATATATATATATATATATATATATATATATATATATATATATATAGATAGATAGATAGATAGATAGATAGATAGATAGATAGATAGATAGATGCTAGTACTAGAAATTATTGTCACAGGCAAAAACCATTCATTACAAATTGTGCATTTTACCCCTCTATTCCAGAATCCATTATTAATTAGTTTTATGCGTTTGCTTTTATTTTTTATTTATTCTTTTTTGCCATTAGATCAACATTCTTCAGGATTTAAAGCCACTCGAGGATAAAAGTTAATTAGACATAATGCTTATTAGCTAAAAGACGCAGAACTCAATGAGAATATTAACATAGACAAATGGTATGAAATACTTTAGCTGGGCCGTTTTTAAAGAATTTTTTGTAATATATTTAAATACGGAAAAGTTGTAATCAGCATGTAAGCAGTCTCGAGATAATGTGCTCCAAAAGCGGGAGCCCTTTGCAAAGAAGTTTTTTTCTATATTAATTTCCTCTGGCGTAATGGATATGAAAGAAGAAGGGATTTTTTTCTTTTCTCTTATTTTTTCATTGTAATTGCAATACGAATTGTTACTATGAATGTCTTACAAGGAGGAACCAAAGATTGGAGCTCAGTCGAGCACTGTATGTGGAAATAACGATAGAGAGAGAATAGTAACATGATATAATGATTATGGGTACAGGATTTCTCTTCATAACAATATGTATGACTGGTTTAGCCATAAATACTGACGGGTGGAGCAGCTCGGAATAGACGCCGGAAGATGCGCCAAGAGTCTCACGCATAAAGCTATTACCAGCTCCAACCTTTTACTAAATCATTACTCGATATGTAGCCAAACTCATTCAGTTACTTCAAACAAATATATTCTTTCGCGGGATATATCACTTGGTCTCTTCTGTGAAAAGGGGTCCTTCTAGGACCAGTCTTTTTTTGTTTTTTTGTTTGTTTGTTTTTTTTTTTGCCGCAGCAGTCATCCAACCTTGGTGCTACGTATACTCTCGACCCCCATTCCTTGGAGAAGACGACCAGACCAACCGAGCTGTTTCTCCAAGCTCAGCCATGTCTACGTTCTGATCGCCAACGTTGGATAAGTTAGCCAGATCAGGCAATTAACACCTACGACGCCATGACGCCGGCATCTGAACTAATTGACTTCCATGTTCCATCATGGACAAATAAAGCATCTTTTTTTTCTTTTTTTTTTTTTTTACAACTGATAACTTCGTGTCTGTCGTCATTTTTTTTTTTTTTTCATTGCTGTACTTACCATATTTACTTGCTTTCAACGAGGGCAGTTTTTTTTCTGTGTCATCACTTGAGCTATGACAAGAGAATATTCTTTTCATTATTTTGACTCTCGAGTATATATCAGTTAATATCTTATATGCTTTTAAATAGAGTGATGTGGTTCTCGATTGATTAACTGTGTCTAACTGTGTCGGATATATACTCGCGTCAAAACAATAAGGATATTTTCTTGTCATAGCGTTAGTAATAACTTATCAGGGTCCAAAGGCCACTCGATAATAAGACTAATGTGTGTCAGGTGACAGACAAGACAGCACCGTGATGATAGGTAAGTGTGTGCGCAGAATTGGAGGTACTTGTGCAGTATAATGGTACTTGTGCACTATGATGGTACTTGTGCAGTATAATGGTATTGTGCAGTATAATGGGATTTAAAAAATGCATTTTAGGTAAAAAAAATATCATTATTACGTACTTATATGGCATGTCGAAATTAGTAAAAATTCTAAAAATTATGAAAAATGATTAAGTAGATCTGCTAGAACTAATTTTTACCCCTCCCCCCCCCCCAAAAAAAAAACAAATATCAGCGGTCAGCCATGTTCTATTTTGAAATGGCGGATTACAATTTTATTTCATTTTTCAAAATCGTAGATTACAGTTACCTTCTCTTGATTTTAAGAAAGCTTCAGCATTATCAAATACAAGAAAATTCTACAATTCGATCAAGTTTATTTTGGCTTGTAATTATTTTTCAATTCTATCCTATGACGTTTCTGAATTTTTTTTAGATGAGGATTCGTTTTTCGTATTATTTGGATTCATCGGACTACTATTCTCATCTTGAGTGTAATTTTCACAATGTTTCGGTCGATGTAACCTCCGACTTTCTTCAGGCGTATCTTTTCGAACTCGGGAATGTTTCTGTCGAACTCGGGAATTTGGACAGAATTTCGAGCGGAACCTATGGGGATAGCGTGCTCTTGTTCCGTCAGCCATGATTGGATAAAGGTCCTAAGCAATTCGCAATTGCATTTTTCGGTCGCCCACATTGAGGATTGAACCTTCAATCTTCAGGAAATTTCACTTTTTACAATTGATTTTTCCAGATACTCTAACCACTGCGCCATGAGTGCGAATTACTTAGGGCCTCTATTCAGTCATGGCTGACGGAACAAAAGCACTCTACCCCCGTGAAGTAAATAAATGGTTCCGCTCGAAATTCCGTCCAAATTCCCAAGTTCGAGTTCGACAGAAAGATTCCCGAGTTCGACAAGATATACCTGAAGAAAGTCGGAGGTTACATCGACGGAAACGTTGTGAAAATCACACTCAAGATGAGAACAGTAGTCCGATAAACCCTAAAAATGCGTATTCTATCCTACTTTTGTAAACACAGAATTTGTTTACGTAGGATTAAAAACAAGTTATACTCATCCGGAAAGCAGCAGCGCGATATTGTGTTCCACATGTGGGTAGTTCTAGGAAGGAAACTTTGCTCATCGAAATTTCTTTTGGTTTTAGACAAGGAAATAAAAAGAAGAGGAAAATAATTACAATGGTTGTAGCTAGTTGAGGATTTGTTGTGAATATTTTACAAACAAGGGCATAGATTTATACACGAGATCGATTTTTATGCGAAGAAAATCCAGCTTCCCCAAAACGATTAACCTGGATTGAAATAATTATTTAAGACGATCTCCATCGGGCTGTTACGCAACATTATAATTCCCCCCCCCTCTTTCTCTCTCTCTCTCTCTCTCTCTCTCTCTCTCTCTCTCTCTCTCCTTTATCCACCTCTCTCTATATTTTTCTTTCTTTCCCCTCTGACCTCCTTTCTATCGCTCTCTCTCTCTCTCTCTCTCTCTCTCTCTCTCTCTCTCTCTCTCTCTCTCTCTCTCTCTCTCTTCTCCGTATGCCTTCTTCCTCTTTCTCTCTTAGCCCTCTTTTCTCCTCCATCTTCTCTTTCTTTACCCTTTTCACTCCTCTCTCTCTCTCTTTCTTCTCTCTCTCTCTCTCTCTTTCTCTTTATGTTTTCCACATCCTCCTCCTCCTCCTCCTGTTTGCTTTATCAATCGACTTTTTGGATGTCTTGCATAATACGTGGGGCTAATTTTGATGTCCTTCAGTAAGCGTAGATACAAGCAAGCAAGCAAATAGGCAGAAATCCGTCATTTTATTAGTATTATTATTAGCGCCGAAGTTTATGCTTCGGTGCCCAAATTAAACTTTCTTAAAATCGTTTCTGCGCATATAGCTTGACGCATTCACTTGCCTGAATTAATAAAATTAAATTAACACATTTTAAGCTCATCAGATGCAGGTCTCTGAATCCTATTATAAATTTTCTTACTCTGTGTGTGTGTGTGTGTGTGTGTGTGTGTGTGTGTGTGTGTGTGTGTGTGTGTGTGTGTGTGTTTATTTACTGGATATTTTTCCGGTACAAGGACCCAAGTTTGCCCAGCTGGGCAAACTTGGGTCCTTGTTTATCAGATTTTCTGTTTTGATGCTCCTTCAAATGCATAAAAAGCCAGATTTTCCCTTCAATGAAAACATTGATCCAAATTCTACAAAAAAAAAAAAGCTAATATGTATATATGTATTTTACACCAGTTTTCCTCGCCCCTTTGCCGGGTGTTAGGGAAGCTAAATAACATGTAGTAGTCGATGTTAACATATCGATGTAACAAATCAAAATGCGTAAAACGGTTTGTACGCATGTCGTTTGCGAATAAAATATCCTGAATAAGCACAAATAATTATATTTTGAACCAATCAGAAAACTTTCTAAATTTATTTGAAATGGTCTTTCTGGGAGCCACTTCGAACCCTTAAAAAGAAAAGATTTTTCTTCACTAAACCAGCGGAACCCAGTTGACCCGAGTCTACAGATCGGCATCGCTGCGTGCCCCTCTTTGGGCGCAAATCTCTGCAACGTTTATCCACTCACACACACAAACATTAACGAGCACACAGACACATCTGTATAAACATTATCCATTGAAATATTTTCAATCTTTTTCATTAACTATCTTACTAGTATGAAATCAAATGAACATTGACTCTTATAAACAACTTTCAATGAATTATAATATATAAAAATGAACAGAGACATTTTCAATATGTTTTCCATGACTCCTGAAACTCTCGGCTCATAATTAATCGATTCATACTTCTTCAATGTCTCGGCTAATGAATTTCCTTTGTTTTTGCAAAAACTCTAAAATATTCACGGACAAACCATGTTTTTCATATTTCTTTAAAATTCCGTTTAAAAGATATATAAAATGTGTTTTTTCATATAGGCCGTCTAAACTCATTACAAGGGCTATGACAACAGCATATTCTTTTCATTGTTTTGACTCTCCAGTATATATCCGACACAGTTAGACACAGTTAATCAACCGAGAACCACATCACTATATCAAAGCATGTAAGATATAAACGGATACATACTCGAGAGTCAAAATAATGAAAAGAATATGCTGTTGTCCTAGCTCTACTCATTACTTTGTTTTGTTTGCCGTATAGCACGGCACTTGTATCTCACAATTGATTATGAACCCTGCAAACCTATTTCACTGAAAATATATCTATGAATCCGGTTCATCCATAATATACTTCTCCCATTATAAAACACCCTGAAATAAAACCCCAAAACAGACGTGGCCTACATCCCTAAAAAAATGACAAAAATCCCATAAATACATTTCTCAACTCATACACAGTTATAAACTTTCACAAAAAAACACTCGACTAGCTACATCCACTATATATGATTTTCCCTACTCTCTCACTGCCTAAATCTAAACGCATATGTTAGAGAATGGGCCAAGAGAGAGAGAGAAGTGTTTGAATCATATAGTTAGACACGTAGACCGGAAGTCAAGATCAGCTGATTAGATTGCGTGTGAGTCACGTGATCAGGTTAGCTGAATCGTTGAGATTTGATTTGGACTTAGAAGAGAACGGACGGCTTCCCGTTGTCTCCTCTCCTTCAATGGGGGGGGCGAACGCTGACGTGTGTAGAAGAACCCACACAGGCCGTATTCACTTTCCACCTTCTGCAAGACATCTGGGAAAGTGAAATAAACTATAGAACCAATTCCTTGTCTTGGAGTGATTGAATTTTTTTTTACACAGTGGTCACCACTTATCAAGGCCCGGAAGCCACTCAGGGATAAGGGTTATTGCAAGTACATTACGTTAGTGTGGAGATTTGATGAAGTGTTTACTTAAGGGGGCAGTTCATTAGGAATTTGTTAACGTTGGACTTAAACACATCCAAGTTGTAGTCAGGTGGGAAGCAGGCAGACGGAACAGAGTTCCACAGGCGTGTAGTTCTAAGAATCTTGAATCTTCATCCAAAAACAGGTATCAAGTCTCCCGCCAGGACGAGAAATTCCAGATGGTCCAACATCGAAGAAGCAGAGGTAGGTTCTGAAAATACATGTCACTCACACACGACATTAACTCTGACTAGACGATCACACACGATTCCCTTTATGATACAACATAAATATATAATATAACACGTCATCTCTTCTAATCCATTATTAGAGATAACGCAACAAACACATCCTTTATGATACGACAACGCAACACATATTCTATGAACAAAGCTTCTTTTGCAAAACTGTCCGCCTGTGGAACATTGCTCTGCTGGCCAGCTTCCCGGTTGAATACAACATGGTAGCCTTCAAATCCAATGTAAACGAGTTCTTCTTCAGCCGTGTTTATCACTAATCAAATTCTACCCTATTTACGATTAATACACGACCAGCTTACATTCGTTAACCTTTATCCTCGAGTGGGCTTCCAGCCTTAATAAGTGGCTATTCCCAAGTAGAAAAAAAAACATACGCACTCTGACATTAATGCACGCACATATACACAATGTCTTTACTATTTCATACTGTCGTCTGCTCCACAAGACAAATATATACACTTCTTAAAGAATTTATTTAGCAATTTTATCGAAAACTGTACTTCCGTAATTAAGAATCTTTTTTTATTTCACTTTTGTTTGTTTGCTTTTTTTTTTGCCTTTTTTGTGTGTTTGTTTTTTTTGTTTTGTTTTTTTTGTTGTTGTTTTTTTTGTTTGTTTTTTTTGTTTTTGTTTTTGGGGGTTTTTTTGTGTGTTGTTTATTGTTTTGTTTTTGGGGGAGCTGGTTAAAAAGAAAGGAATGATGGTCGGGAAAGTAACTGACACCAGTACCGATATGACCTCCTGTTGGAGGGGGAGGCACTTCAGAGATGCAGTAGAGAAGTAGGGGCCGAAACTGCGGAGTGGTTCCTCCTGAAGATTATGGTACTGGATCCCATTGCAAAGCTATCAACTTCTGTGCGCTGTGAGTAGTGCGTACGAATTACTATTTCTTTTTAATGCGTGTAGTGGTGTATCAGAATTTGGGGGGAATTTTTGACATCCCTAACACGAAACTACTAATAATATATTAAACAAAAATCGTAATTTCTCTTTGAAAAGTGGGTTGTTTATTTTCTTTATGGAATATACTTCCAAAATAAACTATTAAAGTTGTTTTAAAAATACTAGAAATATTATTTTTTATTTTTTAAAAAACAGTGTTTACAAAGTGCCGGCGCGTCTTCATGCAGCCATTTTTCTTTTGTTTTTTACGTAATGAAATCAATTGAATTTTACGAGTTAATTTTTTTTTTCAATTTTTAAACTTTAAAAATCTATCAAACTTTTTCTATTGGTTAAACTTTTACGATATTTTTAGGGTCAGTATGAAATTTTATGCTCTTTCCAATGAACTGAATATAATATTTTAGACAAACGATTTTTTAATTCACACCTCCATTTTGAAATGTCTATTAAAATTTTAATAATTAATTTATGTACCAAAGTTTTATATATCACAAATTGAAGATAAAAGATCAATAAATAATATGTTGTAAATTAAAACAAAAAAGAAGTGTTTTGGGGAAATTTACCTGTAAAGTCCAAAGTGTAAAGTCTTTTTTTTTTAAACACGTTGATTTTTTTTAATTGGAAGCCTATGTTCTGCTTATACTGTCCAGTAAGTAATGGACGATGACGACAATTTTTCTATTTTATTCAATGTTTTCTTTTTTTAGATATTTAAAAACATTCACTCGATAAAAAAGAATGAAAATATAATAAATCAAAAATTTATGCATTGCTTTGAGAAAAGAAAAAATCTTCGAGTGTCTTTTTTTTAAGGCAAAATCTTATAAGTAAAATTTGACTATTTTTAACTTATGGGAGCATATTTCTTCACGGAAAAGGCTAGACGACTAACGCGAACGTCTGATTTTTCTTCCTTCTGTCCATGCGTAGGTCAAACAATAAAATACTACTTCCGGTTTTCGATAAAAGCGTAAAATTCTTGCGTCATGGCGCCTTTTTCAAATAGGCGTTTAAAAAAATTATTTTATTTAAAAAATAAATGGATTTTTAAAATATAAATATGGATAAATTCTTAACAATGACGAATAGAACTACACATTGATTAGTAATTTTTATAGGTAAGTTATTTTTTTTAATTTATATCGATTTTTTATAATCGACGTAAGTTAAATTTCGTTTATTTTCTTCAAATCTTTTTTAAAGAAAACCGATTTTAAAAAACAAATATTGCATAATTTGCTATTAAACCTGTTATATTTTCCAAATTTGGTGCTTGCTCCTTTAATTGAAGAAAAATAGGGTTTGAATTATATTTTTCAAGTAGTTATAAGCTTGGAAAGATAGAAGTTCGAATTATTCAATATTTTTTCACGCATTCGTAAGTTCGGTTTCTAAGACACCTACTGGTAATCAAGTTTGATTATACCTCTTTTCAACTAAAAGTAAATAAATAATAAAAAAATCAAATATGCGAAACCGTTTATTTACACAAATTAACAAGTAGAAACGAAACAATTTTTAGCGTCCGAATGAATGTAAAAGTTATTTTAAGAATGTTCATTTGATTGAAAGAAAAAAAGGAAGAGAATGCTTGTTTTTTTTTGTTTGTTTGTTTGTTTTTTGTTTTGTTTTTTGTGCGTAATAAGAAAAGAAGTGAAAAGTAAATGTTCCTCTGCGCGGCTGAATGTCGGCATTATTCTTTCTGTGCGTGCGTTCGTGCGTACGTGTGAATAGGTGTGTCTCGTCATGCTGGCGAAAGAAAGTAGCAATGAAGACGTGAACAAAAGAAAAAAGAAAATGAGAAAAGTTCGCTCATTGTTTATGTATTTTTGAGAGGCTCCCAGTCAAGCTGGGAAAAAGGTTTGAAAATTAAGTCTTTCTTTGAGCGTTGATTGGTTAAGAAAGTGCACGTTTTGTCACGTGGTATGCTTTCAGCTACGTCCGTCTAACAAAACACATTTTAAGTTTTCCGCTTAAGTTTTATGTTTTGCGCGCGTAACTGGGTATTTATTTATTCATTTATTTTAAAGATGAATGCATTTTTTAGTGTGTTTAACCACACATGCTCTTAATTTTTCTCACTGGACTGTAGAAACTACAATAAAAACAAATAAATATTGATTTTTTTACATAGGAATCACCACTTATCAAGGCCCATAGATCACTTGAGGATAAGGGTTAAGAGTGTACAGTAGTCAATTGCACAATATAGTAATCGTTAGTAATGGAAATTCGCTAAATTTGTTAACTTGTGGGACGGCTCATCAAGAACTTGTTAACGTTGGACTTAAAGACAATCAGATTGTAGTCAGCTGGAAAGCAGGAAAGCGGAAAACAGTTCCACAGGCGTGCAGTTCTAAGAAAGAAGCTTTGTTCATGGAGTCTACGTTTAGGTTTAGGCACAGATAAAGAGTGGGGGGAATTATTGATAGTGTTTTCGGCTAGACGAGTGTTTCTTGTGAAAGTTTGGCGAGGAGGGACCAAAGATTAGAAGCTCAGGCGAGAATGTGTCATGAAAATAACGAGAAAGCAGAGACAAACTCGCAACATCTCTTCTGTGAGAAAGAGGATGCAGGGAAGAGAATAGGACATCTACGAGGCTACGAAGTCTAGTTTGAACTATCAAGGCAGCACAAGTCCTTTCTAGCAGCTCCTGTCCAGATATGGCAACAGTACTCCATCCTCGGACGTACCTGGCTCTTATATAAATAGAGAATTGCATCAGCAGTCAGATATCTACTAGATCGATAGAAGGAGCCCATCATTTTCCCAGCGGCCTTGGCAACAGATTTGATGTACGTGTTCCATTTCAGATCAGGAGTAAAGGTCAGGCCCAAAAGCTTGTCAAAACATTAGGCCTCCCCAAAACGAGAGCCATTCATTTCAATTGATGCCAGATATGGATCAGAATGTTGATGGTGTAAAGATAGAAGCTTGGTTTTAGATGCATTAAAAGTAACCAGCCACTCCTTTCCCCATTGTACCACGTGCTCAAGATCAGAGGAAAGAGAATCGGAGAGAACTTGGTCGTTTACGGTCTTAGATGTGCAACCATAGATGGTAGTGTCATCAGCATAAATGTCTACGAATGATGTAAGGATGTGATTTGGAAGATCATTAATGTAGATCAGGAAGAGAATTGGGCTCAGGGTGGACCCCTGAGGAACTCCAGCATTAATACTGTGAGCTTCTGATTTTTGCCCATTAACTACTACTCTTATGAACCTATCAGAGAGAAATGATTTAATAATTGAGAAGACATTTCCAGCTATACCGCAGCTGATCTTGTTAAGTAAACCTTTATGCCATACTCTATCAAAGGCCTTAGATATGTCAAGAGCAATTGCCCTAGAAAGGATTCGCTAATCCTATGAGATATAACTGTAAACACATCTGCTGTAGATCTAGCAGAACGGAAACCATATTGTGTGTCACTAAGAAGGTTATTTTTGTTGAGATGGTTGATTACTTCTGTATTTAACACAGATTCCAGCAACTTACTCATGACACACAACTCTGTACTGAGAGGGAGATGGGCGATCACCTGAATTCTTAAATACAGGGCATCCTGATGAGATTTTCCAGGGTGATGGGAAGCAATTCTTCTTAAGACAACGTTTAAATAGTTTTGTAAGTATGGGTGCTAGTTCTAGTTGAAGTTTTTCGAGTACTATAATTGGAATACTATCAGGGCCGGTTGCTTTACTGGAATCAAGGTTTTTGATTAGCTTGGCAACATCACGTACAGACATTTGTATATCACATAGCGTGTTTTCTGATACGGCCTTGGTCATAAAGGATAGAATTAGCTGCAATGATCTTGGCAAAGTGTTTGCCTTGTCTGATACTGACGAGATTACCTCTAGTTGGGATAGAACACACGCTTCTGTTCAGGATACTGTTTGCTATTTGCCAAAACTGATGAGACCCTAGCTGCTGCTCAGCTACTTTACGGTATTATGTCTGTAATTGGTATAAATTTCATCAAAATTGGATTTACGTATTTGAAGTTTTAAAGCTGTTCTATCTTCATGGGTCACTTAGAAGTGGGAGATTAACGTGGAGTTTCGGGACTATTTTTATTGATCTCCCCGGAGAATTCAACACATGTATAATAATAAAACCGTATTTAGTCTGCTTGTTGGTTCACAATGACTTCATAGCAGATGGTACCATATGTGATAACGTCATATGTTTATATTGTTTCGTCGGCATAATCACGTTGACACACCGGTTCTCGTCAGATCACAGAAGTTAATCAGCGCTGAGCCTCGCTAGTGCCAGATGGGTGACCATTTGGGAATGCTAGGCGCTGTATGTGCTCTCCGCTTATCTCGGCATGGTTTCTAGTCGTACGGGACCTCCACGTGCCACTGGTATTTAACGATGCTGCCTCAGGAGAAAGGTGGTTGAAGATTACGCAACTCTTGCTATAAAAAATTTCACGCGTAGGAATCCTTACAGTGGGTATCCATAGTCTGTTCAGACTGAAAGAAAGATAGCATATTGTTTGTTCACAAAACTTTATAGCATATAATGTAATATATGATGACGTCTTTATATATGACGACGCCATACATGACGTTATCTCAAATGTCATATATATATATATATATATATATATATATATATATATATATTATTTGGACCTGGCAACGTCGGGTACATAGCTAGTATAATATAAATATCGTTAAAATATAATCTGTAAACGGTTATACGTCCGTCTATCTGCCTGTCTCCATGTTTTCAAACTCTATCTCCTCCGAAACTAAAAGTCGCAGAGCAGCGCTAGTGGTCTCAAATGATTGGATTTTTTACGGGCCGTTGTTTTCTGTATCGCTAGCCGATTAAAATTGTTTTTAAGGGGTCAAAAATTTGTCAAAATCTAAAAAATCGTTAAACATTTTGTACATTCATCTTAGTTTGTTTTTTATCGGTTTATATGCGTATCATGTTAGTACGGTGGTAACGTCACCAGCTTCGAATGCTACAGTTTCGGTTTCGATTCTAGCTGATGGCACCTAAATTTTTTGTTTTTTTACTTTTGAAATCACGACTCTATAATAATATATACGAAATCTGGACAAATTAAAATATCATATTTAAGCGTATTTTACGCACGGGCAAAGCTGGGCGCCCCCCCCCCTCGCTACTAGGATATATTTGAAGTTTTAAAGGATGTGCGGTCCTCATAGCAACTTAAGTTTAGAAGGGCACTAAAAGATTCGGGACCACTTCCATTGTCTTCCCCCAGAAAAATATACATGAGAATACACTTTTAGATTTTATTTAGATTCTCTAACCCTTTTTTATGCATGCAGCGGCTCTAATGTTTTAACAGTGTCGGCGATCATGGCTCTCCAAATTGTAGAGACATGGTAATCTCGGGAAGACAAGTAAAGACGGTGGTTTCCGATTGCTTTCCGTCTTGATTCGGGGGTGCATCTCCGTCTGTGAGGTAAACGCCCCACCCCTACCCCCAGATACCAACCTGTAAATTTCTACGACTCGGTGCGGTACGTACCGCGCCTAGCCTTCCAAAATAGTTACCCATCTCTTACTGACCATGTTAATTGTTGCTTAACTTCAGTGACCTGACGAGAATCGGTGTGTCAACGTGATTGTGGCGTATATACGAGAGAGCCGTGCTCACCGACGCTTCTTTTTATAGGTAACACAAATCTACACACGGTTGAATGCCTACTGGAGAGAACTTGAATGCCTGCTAGACACTATCCTCGCGTGTCTACAGTCTCTCTGTACAGGGGTTTGTCCGAACAACTTGGAATGAGGATATTTTTTCTATAGAAGTAAACCCCGACCAGATACTCAAAATCACATTTCGTATTCGCTGCCCAAATTAGATCTCCTCACTATGGCTAACCCATATTAGCTTTTCCTAGGAATGGTGCACCTTCTCCAGATGGTGTTACCTCAAGTAATAGCACGAAGCTAGATACTCCACAAGACTAAAGAAATTCTTGTCCTGGAATCCAGTAAGACTAAGAGACCAAAATGAAGATACACTACAACGTATGAAAATGGTTAATTGGGGAGAAGAAAATTATGTTCTCAATTTCTTTACTAACTCAGTGCTTGAGAGATAAAGACTTAAATGGAACATTCGAATATCTATGTATCTCATATAGAGTTCAAGTGTTAGCCCCTGGTTGTGGGCCCCTTGATTTCTGAGAACTTCGACTGAAGTAAAATAAAACGTATTGAGTTTTATATAGAGATTCTCTCTCTCTCTCTCTCTCTCTCTCTCTCTCTCTCTCTCTCTCTCTCTTGTGTACTTTTTTCTCCCACACTTTTCATTTTTCTATTTTACGATTTCTTTACCTCCACTCTCTCTCTCTCTCTTTCTAGTTCTTTCTTCAACTCTATCGTTCTTCCCCCTCTTCATATTTACATATCTCTCTTATTCCCATTCCTTTTTTTCTCAAATATGAACCTCTGCCCACTCCTCTTTCTTTCTCTCTCTTTCCAATTAGCAGTTCGGTCCTGGATAAGACCTTAAACTATATACGATGGTGAGGCCCCAGCTTGTGGGCTTTGGGGAGTGTGGAGCCACCCCTTAATTGCCATTGCTCCCAGGTCCACTCTGACCCAGAGTGGTAGTGCCTGTTAGGGTCCCAACTATGGGTTAAATAGTAACCGACTTGAAGAAAACAAATATATTCTATTAAAGAATTTCTTCAAAATCACTGGATTCGGCATTAAATAACATTAAAAGGGTTGATATGCCGTAAAACAAAAACAACCAACCAGCCAATTAGCAGTTAACTGATAATAACTTCCCTCTCACTCTTTCTTCTGTCTTTGTTTCTTCTCTCTCCATCTATCTCGATGTTTATATATCACTCATTCACTTTTATTTTCAAATATAAACTTCCATCCTCTCTCTCTCTCTCTCTCTCTCTCTCTCTCTCTCTCTCTTTCTCTCTCTCTCTCTCTCTCTCGCTCGCTCGTTCTCCCTATCTCCCCTCTTATCTTTCTCCCCCACACACATATACATATATAGATAGATAGAGAGGAAGAAAGAGAGAGAGAGACTTCGCTCTCTATCTATTTATCTCTATCTCGTTTTATTTTAATTATTTTTCTCTCCTTCTTCTTCCTCTCTATCCCTCTCTTTCTCTGTCTTTTTCCGACTCTGTATTTATTACGTCATATTCTTCCAGCTCTCGTCTCTTTGCCTTGTCTTATCATAGCATTTGATCGAACACGAATTGCAGATCCATTTAACGGCCAATTAGATGTCATTACTGACTATGAAATCGGCAAGGCGTCACAAGTAAAATTGACGATCTTTATCCAATCTTTTATGCATAGTACAATTTTTTTTTTAATGAGATACGTGTGTCCGTCATTCAATGTCTCCGCTAACTTAAAACAATTAAACATATGGAATGACATTTTAGTACGAATGACCTCCAACCAATGCAGATTGTCATAAGCGATCATAAAATCGCAGGGTTAGCTTGAAAACCTTTGCTGAAAATCCTGGTTCTTTGTCTATATAAATAACACAGCAATTGAATGTATGTATGTCTGTGTGTAAATATTTAACAGCTGAACTGTTAAACTATTGGTCCCATAGCACTGAGATTAACAGGAAACAATAGCACATCAACGACGATTTATAGCGAGTAAATCTTTGGTCTGGATGGCTGAATAACGCGTGCAAAAGTCGGCAAGTTGAAATGTAAAAATGTTCATTCTAACTTGCCGACATTTCTATTAGTTCACGCATGCGTAAACTAATCATTGATCAAACGAAGATAGTTTTTTTGCTTGTTTTTGTTTTGTTTTTTTGTTTTGTTTTGTTTTTTACTATACTTAAGCAGTCAATGAGTTTGGCGTAGGGATACCAAATTAAAAATCTGCGTTTCCTCCTTGAATAGGTCTAAAAAGTTCACTTGTCTAAAATACGAGGAGCGTCCACTAAGTAATGCAACTGGCCGACTTCTCATAGCAGTAGAGCAACGAACCTTGGCACAGTTATTGTTTTTTCTCTACATAAGAACCATCCAGAGTTATGCATTTCTATCATCGTTTAATACAGCTCTGAATACCGCTTTTTGTAGAACACTACCGGTTGTTCTTCTAACGACGACGTGACTTCAGAAATCAACGTTGCATCATCTGGGAAACGAATTCCTGACTGGGAAGAGGTGAAAATCAGAAGGTGCAAAAGCAAGAGAGTAGGGGGATGAGTAAGGAGTTCATAGCCACACGCCCATATTTCTGATCTGGTAATATGCTCGGTGTGAATCAGAGGGTTGTCTAACATGAGTATGATACCGTTGTTGATCTTACTCCGGCTCTTGCTTTTGAAAGCTTATCTTAATTTTAGTGATGGGACGATTCCAATATTTTTCCCGATTCCGATACAATTACTGATTCCATGCTAGATTCCCGTTCAATACAATTACCGATTCTGATTCTTTACAAATTAGTTAACTATAATATTTTCTCCGATTTTCGTAAAAACACACGTTAAATATGCAGATATTTTCCTAAACGTCAGAATACACTTGTGGATGATGATCTATCGATTTTAGCTTTACTTGTATTTTAAGATCAATGAATATTTACTAATTTATCAATATTACCAGGAATTGAAGATTTTGGTTTAAACAAAATCAAATAAAAAAGACAATTAAAAGAATCGATTTGGCATCGAAAATGGACACCAATATTTCCGATTCCGATAACGATTCCAATATCCCCAAATGTTCTTATTTTTACGATTCCCGATTCCGATTCTGATTAATCGTCCCAAAACTACTTAATTTCCTCAAAAGTCAAGCATAACAGAGTCCTGTAATTCTGGTAATCTTTGGCAGGAAATCTCTCATCATTACTCCATCCTAGTTTCAGAAGACTGCGAGCATGACCTTGCAAGCGGAGGACTGTACTCTTGCCTTCTTTTAAGGTGGAGAGTCCAAGTCTTAGTCAGCTAGAAAGCAATCCAACGGAACAGAGTTCCATGAGCAGATAATTTCAGGAAAGAGATTTGTTCATGAAATTTGTATTTAAATTTAGGCACAGATAGAGTGTGGAGGGAATTGTTGACAGTGGTTTTTTGCTAGGTGAGTGTTTGTTGTGAATGTTTTGCAGTAAACGATGCATAAGTTAAAGATCAGTCAAGCTCCTTGGCGTAAATACTCCCGATTAACCTGATTGGCAATAATTTCTTACTTCTTCATTGTTGATGCCCCTAGATGCCGGAAATCCTTCTACTCTAATAGTTTCCGTCTGCTGGGCTTTGGAATTTCCTCCCTGTTTCTTTCCTGTCAACAGTGAGCTGCTTCCGTTAAATAATCAAATTATACCCAATTTACACAATTAACGATCACTACGCTGCTATCTCATTGACTAGCTTCACTCATTAATATTTTCAATCGAGTGGCCTTCACGTCTTGATAAGTGGTCATTTCCTTGTAAACACGTGACTGGACGAATATATTTCTATTTCTGATACAAAAAAAAAATTCTACAAATTTTCGTTTTTCCTTTGTTTGCTGAGACATTTCCGGTTTCAGAGACGACCAAAGATGGGATGTGCTCGGTCAGAGGATGACATTCGGGAATCGTGAACATCCGAGCGTGAAGAAAACTAAAGGTGTTTTTGATTGAAATAGTCGGCTAGAATGCAACAAAACGCGTAGGAGGTAAACAAAAAACAAAACAACAATAACAAGAATAATAATAACAATAAGAATGACAATAAAATTATAACAATAACAATAAAAACGTTAACAATAACAACAACAATAATAATAACAACAATAATAACGTTAAACTAACAACAATAACAAAAATAATAATAACAATAATAACAATAACAATAATAACAATAATAACAATAACAATAACAACAATAAAAATAACAATAACAACAACAATATTAATAATTAAAATAACAATGATAACAACAATAATAACAATAACAATATTAACAACAACAATAATAATAGCAATAACAGTAACAATAATAACCATAACAATAACAACAACAATAATAATAAAAATAACAAGAATAACAATAATAACACTAACAATAACAATAATAAATGTTGTGGTGGTACCCACTCATTTACATATATGGATAATATCACACATAAATAACAAGACTGTGTTAGTCTGAGTGTGTGTTAACCAGAAGCCACCGAAGGCCGAGCCGAGAGCAGATATGTTCTCCAGTCAAGACTCTCTTACTTGACAACCATTATGCAAATATACTGTAAATATACTTTTCTTAATACACTTCTTATTGATCTACTTTTGTTTTGTTGAGTCTTCATTTGCATTGCCTTATACGTTATTTGGTTCAACCTGCAAACATAACAGTTGGCGACGAAGATGAACGTCAAACATAACAATAAAAATAACAATAAAAATGACAATAATAATAATCATAACAATACCAATAACAACAACAATAATAATAATAATAACAATAATAATAATAATAATAATAATAATAACAATAACAGCAACAACAACAATAATAATAGCAATAACAGTATCAATAACAAGAATAATACTACTAATGATAATAACAATAACAGTAGAAACAACAACAATAACAATAACAAGAATAATAATAACACCAATAACAATAATAACAATAACAATGGTAATAATAGTAACAACAATAACAACAATAACAACAATAATAATATGGATAACAAAAGGAAATAGATTGGTAATGGAATGCTATTACAGAAGCCACCTTAAAGAACGGGACTGATAAAAATGAGTGAAAGAGTTATAAGGCATGTCATAAGACGAGTCCACAAATTGCAGACCAAGAGAAACGTATTCTCAAGAAAAGTTGGCTTTTAAATCTGGAACGAATAGAAATACAACGAAAGTGGAACGGACTGAAGAAAACACTCTTTTCTTAATCCCCACACATAAAAACTCCACTTTTAGGAAACCGGCAAAACTTAAACGCTGTAAACATGTCAAAAACAGAACTTATTGAGAATGAAGCAACTGAAGTCGAAAACATCATACAACTTATGAACAAAGAGACAAAAAATGTCCCATCCTGAAAAAAAACAAGAGTGAAATAAATTATGTCAAATCCTAGTGAAAATGAACAAACGGTGAAGTTTAGGCCTAAACATACGTAAATTTGAGTTCTGCACCATGCAAAAAAAAAAAAAATTACTAAGTCCATCATTTGCCATTTTTTAGCCCCAAAGTCCCTAGGGCCTTAACATATTGAAATTTGAGTTCATCACCATGCAAAACTGCTAATTAAACATACACAGAAAATTCTGGACAAATATAATAAAATAGTCCCCACAATGGAGTGTTTTTATTACCCCTAAAAGAGCCCCCGGGGCACATCAAAGAGTTATCGCGAAGTATAGACGAACAAAATTATATAGAAATCAGTTCGTTACAACTTTTCAAAAAGTTTTATAAAAATCCAAGGTATAATTTTTTTTTAATAAGCACAAAAGTGTCAATTTTAGCCATTTTAACTCAAAAGGCATCCCTGGGGGGGGGGCAACCGTAGTTTTGTCGGAAAATTCGTTCTATTACTTTTTTACTCACATCATGTTTAATGTTTGTGGAAAAGATCAAAAAATTCCAAGGCATAGTTATTGAGAAAAATGCGGACAGATGAACGGACGAACGGACGAAGGTGAATTTACAGGTCCACCCTCCTTTTGTCGGGTGACCAATTAGAAAAGAATACCTAAGAAGAACAAGAAACTCCTAGAAACTAAATCATATATGATCTGCATGGGCAAGCCGGACATACGGAATCTAGTAAAGACCTAAAACAAAGAAACACCACTTAAAAACTGCATAATTACATCATTGTAAGTGCCCCCCCCCCCATTTTTTCCTTTTTTTTTTTCTCGTCACCATAAACTAGTACCGCACCAAATAAAAGTCAAGTAGAATAGAACGACCGAGGAGAGAAAGCACTAACCAGACCTGTGTTGGATGAGTGTGAGGAGGACTGAGACCTTGGGCAGGCTTATTGCCACACATATCCTGGTAAAGACCAATAGTTGCTAGCAATGAGAAATCAATGACAGGCGACTATTGCGATAACGCAAATTAATTTGCAAAGGTTGTCAAAAGAGGTGATTATTATAGAAAATTTGGGGAGACTTGTTGTCTCTCTGATTCTAAGGAACACCATAGGCGGTTTCTAAAGAGAATTTGTTGATGGTAGCCTGTGTGAAAGCTCCCAGTGAGAAATATAATAATATAATATAATAATGGTGGGATTATATTTTAAAGAGAGAAATGCATTTCGAACCCGCCACTGTCATATCAAAGAACCTATAACTGATTTTATATGTCAGGCTTTCGGCCCAACTTCTAAAATGCATTTGTGATGGTAAGATGTGTAAGATGTTAACTTTGGTCGAAATCACCTGTTTTGTTTAATCGGATTATATCGATTACTGATTATCGGTACTTATCAAAGACATTCCGATATAAAACCTATTTAAGAACACTGCCAAGCACACAAAGTACCTTTGTGTAGAATTACCGTTTTCGAGTTCATAGGGAACTTATTCATACACACACACAAACTTCATTTTATATAATAGTAGAGATTGTATAAAAGAAATTTTGTGTGTGTGTGTGTGAGAGAGAGAGAGAGACTTCTCTATGGACTCGAAAACAGTTGGGCCGATCTCTTTTAAAATTTCACATGATGGTTCTTGATGAATCTGGGAGTGTTCTTACAGAGGTTTTGTATCGGAATTTGTTCGATAAGTATCAAAAATCGATAATCGAAAAAAAATCCGATTAAAGAAGGAAATCCAATTTCGACCAAAATTAACATTTTTATACGACGTAAGATCACAAATGCATTTGAGAAGTTTTATCACCGCACAAGTAGAAAGGACTGCCCTATAAAATCAACAGTAGGTTCCTTTATAAGACAGGAGCATGCATGTTTCTGTTTAGTGCACACCTTAATCATGATACTAGACTTTTGCATTTTAAACTTGAAGTGAAGGCATTATTTACAAATAATTTGATAAAATCAACAGTAGATTCTCTATAGTGCAATGTTTTGTGGTCTAAGTCACTACGTGGAAGTATGTAAAGCTTCCTCCCAGTACACTGCGGAGGCGACCTCTAACTAGAACAGACAGTCAATCGATTTGATTATAAATTGGCGATTTCATCCATTTTGATGACAATAAAAGTATGGGAGGGTTGGAACATTCGTTGATCCTCACTCAATCCCTGAAAACGCCAGGGATCCCTGCTAGTATATATATATTTAAAGAGAGAGAGAGTCATCCACATACAGTACTGTTTCACAGCTCATTAGTGCGGCTAGACAGGCAACTACCTCAAGCCAGGATCGAAACCCGACCGCCCAAATGACAGTCAAGGCTTCTAACCACTCCGCTATTCGGCTGCTGCAGGTAGAGAATTAATGATATTTTGACATCCTTCAAATGCCGAAGCTTGATTTGTTTACACAAAAAGCATCGCTTAATATGCTAATGGCAGTTTGTATATCACTTCCCAATATGCTCAAGATAGAGAGCATTATAGTCATCCACATGCAGTACTGTTTCGATGAATCACAGCTAATCAGTGCAGCTAGACAGGCAACTACCTCAAGCCAGAATCGAAACCCGGCCGATATATACTAGTCATGTATCAAAAAAAAAATCTCATGTATATATTTTTAATATTTTTAACTTTCTATATATTTTTGAATAAACTAATAAGAGATCATTAGCAAATAAGAATGTCAATAAATAAATAGAATATTAATAACAAAGAAGAGGGTGATGAGCATGTATAGTGGATTCGTCCGAATTATATAAATGCCGAAAATTTGTAAAAAAAAATAATTGTTTTTGTTTTGGAGACAAAGACGAATGACGCAGGTAAGATTTTATTTATTTATTTTTATTTATTTTATTTATTTTATTTTATTTATTTATTTATTTTATTTATTTTTATTCATTTATTTATTTATTTTATTTATTTATTTTTATTTATTTTATTTATTTTATTTTATTTATTTATTTATTTTATTTATTTTTATTCATTTATTTATTTATTTTATTTATTTATTTTTATTTATTTTATTTATTTTATTTTATTTATTTATTTATTTTATTTATTTTTATTCATTTATTTATTTATTTTATTTATTTATTTTTATTTTATTTTATTTTATTTTATTCATTTTTTTTTTCTTTTTTTGATAGCATGAATAGGTTAGCCTAATTGATCTGGAGACAAAAAAAAATGGATAGCTTATCCGGAACATTTTCTGTTCTTTTATGTGGGGGAAATAGTGTTTTTTTTAAATCCCCGAAATACTGTTTCACATTAAACAATTGATGATCCCTGAAAATGCTGTTCGAGAAAGCATGTTTGTTCAGCGCTTGCAGGAGATTAAATGACTTACTGACAAAATAATTTTCTAATGAAGGACTAAAAATTCAATTTTTATTGAAAAAAATGTTTTATATAATTTTCAAGGTTAAAAAAAACTTCCAAGACTCTGTGTGTGTGTGTGTGTGTGTGTGTGTGTGTGTGTGTGTGTGTGTGTGTGTGTGTGTGTGTGTGTGTGTGTGTGTGTGTGTGCGTGTGTGTGTGTGTGTGAATTGAAAACTGACGAACATAAGTAAAATGATAGTGCAATATCTATGTGGCGTGATGAAGACAGCAATTAAAGGCTGACGATGTCGGAACACAGAGGAATGCGTTTCATGGTTCAGATTTCGACCCATCTATAACTTGCAAGACGTTGGACACGCTCATCGCGCTTGCCGATGAATATATGGAGATATCAAAAGATCAAATTCATATTAGTAAACACTGCAGGAAATCTGTTTTATGTCCCGACGCTGACGTTCGGCATAAGAGAAAGATAAATAAATACTGACATGTTCGACGTGTCGATGGGATCTTACGACGGTGCCTGTGAAAGTGAGCCTGTCCGGCTGATGTTACTAGAGACATTTAATAAAATAGTAGATTAGGAATCAATGGTTTATAGCGGGATGACGAGCTGATGATGATAGAAAACAGCATTAAAAGAAGAAAAAAGGAATTGTTCTTTCCAAGCATCTCTAAACCATCATATTTTAGATGTAATTTTTTATATAAAAAGTGTGCAGACTTAGATTTTATATACTTACACGTGTAATAAGAGTTAGCATTTTAATTTGAAACTAAGGAAAGACAACTGCGTCACTTTCAATTTTTAAATCGTATCAATGCTCAATCGGCAAAACTTTATAGACACATGCCCTTTTAAATCTAAAATGCATTTAATCAAACCGCACACACATCCATACATCCATACATCTTTAAATAACGCACCGGTTACCGCCCTTGCGGTAATCTTAGTTTTGCCCAATAGGTGGCGTTCTCTATTTCCTATCCCCTCTCTCTATCCTTCTCTTTTGATTCGAACCTTTAATGTAAGTGGCACGCAAATTACGTCTACGCCTCGATAGGGTGTTTACCTTTCTCAAGGTAAGAATGAAACTCGTATAACTGAAACTGTTACACAGACAATAGACTTCCAATTCATACATTCACGCAGATATACACGCCACAAACGTTTATTTGCATGCATGCTAGTTTATAAACACACAACACTCTCTAACGTTTGTAACTTTTCTATGTAAATAAATATTCCTTGTACATATGTATATATGAAACCCTGTTTCACCATGCTTCATTCTCTGCACTTCTTAAATGTATTCGTAACATATATTTATTGTTGATTGTTTTTATTACGCTGTCCTAGTAACAAACAAGTCTCCTGGTAATCGAACACGCAACCTTCTTAATTACTGGTCCCTCAACCGGCTACAAAGTGGGAACACCAGCATATAACAGTAACCAAGCAGCCCACGGGGTCCCCTACACCTTTACCTCTTCATGAATTTTCAATAGCTGTTGGGTTAGGCTGAAGTTAAGCTTGAATGTTTACCAGATTTGTAATCATAATAAAAAAGACGATCTCTTTGAATGCTGTTTTATTAGACACGAAGCACAGATGACTTGTTGTATATATATATAATCATAGTATGTGTGACGAACGAAAATATACTATCCTGTCCTTTAAAGAGAATGTCATGCATAGAAGGATAATATCATGACAACAGAAGAAATATAACAGAGCGCGTATGAGCGCATGTGAAAATATCAGCAACAACCGAAGGATAGATGGCTAGCGAAAGTATTAGCAGCAGCAGCAGCATCCGCTTGATCCTTATCAAAGTAGCAAGTGTGCGCAGGCTTGTGTCACAAGAAAAAGAAAGAAAAAGACAGCATGTGGTAGAAAAGAAGCAAAGTGTGTATCGAACAAGATGGACGTGTGGCCTCGTGGTGCAGCAGAAGACTTTTAAGCTGATGGCGAGACGACAGGGTTTTGTTAATCTCATGGCAGACAAAATGAACAGCACAAAATACACGAAACAGACATTGTTTGGAAAGTAACGGTAATAAATGCATTTTGCTAAAACAGAAAAAAAAAACCGAATCTGATTTATTTGCTTTTTGTTAGTGTTGAGATATTATGTTGAACAAAGATGGCGGCAGTAAACCAAATCGGCGACGAATCAATGTTGTCCCAATCTTGAGTGTTAAGTAATTCTTAGTAATAAAGATGGCGGCGAAGAATCAAAGCAGTCTCAATCTTGATTGTTAAGTAATTCCTAGTAACAAAGATGGCGGTGAACAATCAAATGCAGTTTCGTGACAGAGGCTACGGCGAACTGATCGAATCCAAAATGCGACTTTTTATAATAAGTTTGAAGCTTCTGATTGGTTGATTATTATAACTGTGGTTATAAAAACGATCGCCAAATTCATTGGAGTCATGCCCCCCCCCATTATGAGTCAAAAAACATTTTAACCGTTTTATTTGTTTGTCCATTTTCGACGGTACCGAGATAATCCACTTCACGTTGCCAAAAAGAAAGTTACTTTATTTTGTCCATATAGGTTTCCTAACTACAAAAGCGATACTATGCTACCCTTTCCAAACAAAAGGAGGTGGTAATCCCTGGGCGATTGGTATCATAATGATTAATAATACCCCCTACAAAAATCAGCAGGTAAGGCTTTAGGCGATGTTCTCATGAAAATCGAACAGGTACTACACTACTTTATAAGAAGAGGCAGCAATGCCTATGAAAATAGTATTATAATAATTAAACAAATAATATAGTAACGTCTCATTGGTCGAAGCTGGTATTATATTTCGACAGAAGTGGATCTGGGTTCAGTAATAGAATGGTATAAGAAATGGCTTGTTTCCTTTAATCATGTTATGGCTCAGCTCTTGGCTTTCCATCATAGATATGTTCCTTTATTCCTGATATTCTTATGATTGCTCTGTCCTCGATGAAAAAAATTGACTAAAACTTCTTGGTCTTTCTTTCTCATCGAATCTTCTTTGAGGTTCACATATAAGATCCATTGCTCGTACTGGTCCTCGTATAATCGGTTATCACTATAGCGCTACACACGTCCTCATATTTGAAACTGTTCTCTATTTCTACAAATTTACTATTAGACCAGGTATAGAGTGCTGCTGTCATATTGGACCTGGTGAATATCTGTCACACTTTAGAGTTCTTGATGAATTGCGGAAACGTATATGTAATTTGATTGGCTTGTTGCGTATGTTGTTCTCGTTTTTATCTAAACGTGTGTTATCTAAATGTTTATTTAACGGACTACTGTCCTCAGGTCCCTTAATGTCTATTAACGGATCGTGACTCGGCTAGTATTATAGGTCTGTACGTATTAGAACATATAATAGATGTAACATGACATACCTGTCCGCTGCTGGTCGCTTCTGGGGATTCGCCACTTGCCCTTTAGGGGACTGGAACCTGTTTAAAGGAAACGCTTCAAGACAGGGACCCAAGACGATGTAAGTTTATATATATATATACATACATATATATATGCATATATATATGCATTTATATATATGTATATATATATGTATGTATATATATATGTATGTATATGTATGTATATATGTCTGTATATATATGTAAATATATGTGTATATATATATGTCTATATATATGTATATATATGTATATATATATATGTCTATGTATATATATGTATATATATGTCTATATATATGTATATATATGTATATATATGTATATATATGCACATATTTATATATATGTATATATAT
>NC_136487.1:129235182-129252682 GCF_053919585.1 Euprymna scolopes | reverse complement strand
TATATATATATATATATATAAACTAAAATGATATCCGAATTATAGGGAAAAAAATCACATATCTAACTACGTCGTCGTCGTCGTTTTTTTTTTAAATATCTAACTACACCAAGATCAGCTTACTTAGATATCTACTCTTCCAATGAAAAACGCAGACAAAGGAAGGGGTGAACCTAAGGTTCACTGTACCTTTGTCCTGAAAGTGTCCGCTCATTAGATGATTAGGATAAGCACGGTGGAAACTAGGAAGCTGATTGGCTAACGAAAAATTCAATAGCAATGTGCTTATATAAAAACGCGCGGTACCCACAACTCTTTGCATAAGCCTGACGAATTCTTACGGGAATGAAACGCGGAATATTCTGTGTAGCTTAATTGCCATATATATTTTATAACTTACTATATACATATATATTTATATATATATATATATAAAGACCTTTTCTCTCTGTGTGTGCGCATGTGTGTGTGTGTGTGTGTGTGTGTGTGTGTGTGTGTGTGTGTGTGTGTGTGTGTGTGTGTGTGTGTGTGTGTATTGATAGGGTATTCGAACTTGTTGAACAAAATTGATTTGATTTTTAGCCGGTAAAAGTAGTTGCTATGGAGTCAAAATTAAAAACTGAGAACTTGGTAGGCATGAGTCGATTTAAATGCTCTTCTGCGCATGCGCAAAAATATATTTATACGCTAAACTTCTTTAATTTTTATAGTTTTGGTATACATGTCGACTTAGCTCAGATAGTAGCGAATACGGCTAGAGAGAGCTAAATGTTTCGCTTCTAGCTCATAGCACTCAAATCATATTTTAAAAAAAAACTTTTGAAATGACTACTATATATGGGTACAATATAATAACCAATAGAGAATTGGTTCTATAATAATAAATACGAAATCGTATAAATAAAAATATCACATTTAAACGTATTTTCCGACTGGGCAGCTATATCTTCTTAGAAGACACCGCTTTGTATTCTTATCTCGGTTATCTGTTGTCCTCCAGCTGTCAGCTCCAATCCCCATGTTTCCATTGTTTTCTTCATAATATTAATAATCTTATCAGATATATTGTACATTCTTAGCATTTAATTATCTATGCTTGAGTAGGCTGCTGCTATTATTATTATTATTATTATTATTATTATTATTATTATTATTATTATTATTATTATTGGCTCACAAAGAGCTTTCACACAAGTCTTCAGAGATCTTTCCCTGAAAACAGTTTGTAGTGTTCACTGGAAGCTGAGTGACTCCAAGTCTCCCCAGGTTTCTAGTACTCTCCTCCTTTGTCAATACCATTTGCAAATAAATTTGCATCATCTCAACAGCTGCCTACCATTGATTTCTCGTTGACAGCAGCTATTGGTCTTTGCTGGGATTTGAGTGGCAATAAGCCTCCCAAAAGTCCCAGCTCCCTTCGCACTTATTCGGCTGAGGTCTAGTCAGTTCATCGGTCTTTCTTTCCTCCTTGACTCTACTTGGTTATTTGGTCTCGCTCTTTTTTTTTGGGGGGGGGAGGGCAGTGATTTTGTAATGGTGGTAGGGTTGGGTTAGAGAACTTATATAGTTTCAGTGTTCTTGGTTCCATGTAGTGTTTCAAGTCTTGCCTTTACAGCAGTTTGTCTAGCCCGCACTTGTTGCTCCTGTGTGTTAGTTTCTACATTCAAGGGTTTTTCTTAATATTTCAGATGTTTTTATTATTGTTGTTTGTTGTATTTTTCCATTCATTCCTTTGATTCCAATTTCTCCCATTCTTTTTTCAAAGTTTTTCGGGATTGTTCCTAGTGCTCTTACTATTATAGGTATTATTTTGATTTTCTTCATCTTCCATATCCCTTTCAGCTCTCTGGCTAGCTTTGTGTATTTGCTTCGTTTCTCCTTTTCTTTGATATTCACCTTGTGGTCAGCTGGAACAGCAAAGTCTACGATTTGACAGGATATTTATTTCTTTGTTAATTATTACGACATCCGGTCTTCTTGCTTGTATGGGTTTATCAGTCTGTTATTATTATTATTATTATTATTATTATTGTTGTTGTTGTTGTTGTTGTTGTTGTTGTTGTTGTTGTTATTGTTATTATTATTATTATTATTTCTGTTGTCGCATTTTGTGCCTGACGGTTGTTATTGCCAATTATTATTTGTAATCACTAAGAGGTCTCACACAGACCATAATCAAAGATTTCTCTTCGTCAGCAACCTGTGGTGTTCTCTGGCAACTAATTTTCCCATATTTTCTAGTACGCTCCAATTCTTACGCATAAGAGTTTTACACATGACATTATCGGAGATTAATCGATAACAATAACCGGTAATCTTTCCTAGAATATGAGTGGCACAATTATCCCCAGATTTTCAGTACTCTCTGCCTTTATTGGTAATTTTTGCAAATTATCGCAACAGCCACTTACCATTGATTTCTTGCTGACAATCACTAGAATTTAAGCGGTAATAAGTTCAGGGGCGTTTCAAAAGTAATGCTAACCAATTTTTTATTCGGCCTTAATGGATCGTAGGGGGTTACAAATTCATTGTTATGATGGCTGAACTGATGCAAATAAGGAAAGTTTCATCTCTCCGTGGCAGATATTGACGATGTCAGACTCTAAAAAAAGTAACCCTTATCATAGACGTGTGTCAGAGGAAGAGATGCGTAATTTAATTCCTGGAAAAAGTGCATTACGAATAGTAGTGATTGCGTAGAAAATAAATTCTGGGGCACAAAAGGTCCGTTTTAATGGTACCACTTCCGTCTTCATAGGTATTCAACTTCTTGAGTTAAAAAAAAAACTGGATGCTCTGCTTTTGAAATGACCCTTATATAACAAAGCGTGCTTCGGACACCCAGGCATAGCCATCGCTCATCACTGGCAAAAGTGCATTGAGAATGGTGGTGACTATGTAGTAAAAAAAAATCTGGAGCACAAAATGTCGCTTTTTTTAATGACATCATTCCAGTCTTTGTAGCTTTTCAATGTTTTTAGTAAACAAAAACTAGGAGGCTTTACTTTTGAAACGACCCTCTCATCTTAAAGGCCCAGTGTTCTTCACATTTATTCGGTGGTGGTCTGGTTAGTGTTCTCTCTCCTCAGTTCTTGTACCTACATTATTTGTCTGCATGTTCGAAGTGCAGTTGTTTGCAAAGTTCACAGTGTACTGCATTCCCCACGCAGTTGATTCTGTTTTTGTATTCTTAGTGTGTATTTTAGTTTGTTACATTCACTTACTATGTGGGTTATCGTTTCGTCTTTTTTTCCACAGAGTCTACATTTATTATTTTCCTGTGTTTTATCTATTTTAGCTTTAACGTGAGTAGTTCTAATTGCGTTGT
Organism: Euprymna scolopes; assembly: GCF_053919585.1. NCBI lineage: Eukaryota > Metazoa > Mollusca > Cephalopoda > Sepiida > Sepiolidae > Euprymna > Euprymna scolopes. The sequence goes on along the minus strand of NC_136487.1, from coordinate 129,249,351 downwards.
TCTGTACAGCTGTTAGTAAAGCTTATGTTTTTCTGTTTATGTGTCCTTTTCTTGACCATGTCCAGATGTTTTCCTAATTCTCTTCCCTTGTTTGTTTGTTGTTGTTTGTTGTTGGTTTGCTGTTGTTTGTCTCTAGTTTCATAGATCCCTGTATAGTTCATCTTGACAGGGTCTTTTGCCGCTGTGATCAATCTTACATTTACATTTATTCGGTGGTGGTCTGGTTAGTACTCTCAATCCTTGGTTCTTCTATCCTCCTTCACCTTCACAGCTATTTTGTGTAGTATCAACCGAGGCTGCTGTATTGCTTTCTTTTTGCGAGAAGGGTATAGAGTTTATAAATTTTCTTGCAGTTACAGTTCTATTGGGTTTATGCGGTGTTCTATCATTTTTTGTTTTGTTTATGTTTACATCTCTTACAACTTCCACGTGACTGATTAGCGTTTATTATTTATTTGAATTAGTTTCCGCGTTCGAGGATTTTCCTTTAGATGTAATCATCTATGTATTAATACCGTAGTACCTCTAACATACGTACACGTGTCACAGTTTCCAACATATGAATTATTCGATCGGGAGGTCCTATTTATTAGAAAGGAGTGTAGAAGGTGATAACATACTACGAACATAAAATTAGTATATAGATAATGTAATGTTCACATTATGTTATCACTTTGTATTTTCCTTTTTAATAAATAGGATCTCCCGATCACCGAAGACGCAGTGTAATATATATATATAATTTTTTTTTATAATGTTGTCAATTTTGGGCCGTACGTACAACTAAAATATATCTCTTCGTCTTCTGGCTAGGATCCAAGTATAATATCTATCCTGTCTACAGATAATATAATGATATCGTGGGGTTTCCGTTCGCGCTGGGTGTCACAGACTCCTATAAGGATATTGGAGATAAACCAGGTATATTCTGACACTACAATAACCAGATTACTTAGATAAATACTTTTACAGTTTTAACGTAGGAGTTACAATAATATCGTGGGGTCTCCATTCATGCTGAACATCTAAAGAAAGCCCAGAAACAACATATTACATATAGAAGATGACGCTGTGGAATTTCCACAGGTCCCGCTATTTATTATTATTATCAATAGTAGTAGTAGTAGTAGTAGTAGTAGAAGAAGAAGAAGAAGAAGAAGAAGAAGAAGAAGAAGAAGAAGTTGTACGTGTACGCTTAAGCAGGCCGTTTGTCTATTCTTTCAAGTCAAATATGGCGAACAACGGCAAGCCAGTGTTGTCATTCGCAGCAAGTAAATTATCAACGTTCATTAATAAATATATTTCTACTTCCCAAAAAGGCGCACTATAGGCTGGAAGAAAAATGTAAAATATTGCCTCAGTCTTGTAGGAATTGTTTTCATTGGCAGAATAGAAATGACTAATCGTAGCATCAAAGAAGATAGAAGACTTAGCGCCTAGCCGAAAGGCCAAATTTGTATAGCTTGAAAGCTTCTGTGTTCGAGGTCGCGCTGAGCTTCAAGATTCTCACAACGGTGTGAAGAAGTAAGGATTTGACTTTCATATCAATTGAGAACATTAATGCCGCCAAATGCTTGTATCCGCATTCCTTTGTTTCATTCGTCATCGAAATGTGAGTATAATGTCATCACCTTTCGTCTTTGTCGAAGTTCGATTATGCGTAACGAAAAGATCAGTCAAATGAACGCAAGGGTTTTTCACGACTAGAATCAAATAACACGATTGTGCCTTAACATGTGGTTTTTTTTACGATTTGCTGCATCCATAGCAATATTGCTGTGTGTGTGTGTGTGTGTGTGTGTGTGTGTGTGTGTGTGTGTGTGTGTGCGCGTGTGTGTGCGCGTGTGTGTGTGTGTGTGTGTGTGTGTGTGTGTGTGTGTGTGTGTGTGTGTGTGTGTGTGTGTGATTACAAACAGAAGAAATCGTCTCTAAAGCGTCAAGGTCGAAACTGTTGTTATAGTAACCAACAGCCAATCAGAAGGCGCCGTCTCTCGTGTTCCTTATTAATTATGAGGACTTTTGAACACCAGTTATTTGATTATAACTTTGTGTTTAAATGGACGAAAATTGAACATTTTTATTTCAAAATGTAGCTGGAAAGGTGACCTATGTTTGAAATTTGGTCGGAAAAAAAGTGAGCGGTGAAGCTTTAAAGCAGTTGTAAATGAGTAATACTAACACTTCACTATATGTTCAAACACTACCGAATATATATATATATATATATATATATATATATATATATATATATATATATAATCAAAATAGCAACTAGCAAAAGTACCTGTCGTTGACTGAGTTCAAAACAGCCTACAGAAAATGGACTCTGATTTATGAAAGTATGATAGGTTATGAAAAGGAAGGGTTGTAAAGAGATAGCTTCGAATTTGGGGGTATCAAAACCAAACCAAATATGATGAAATTAAAAGTAAAATAGATAAACCCCATAATTTATTATACCATACCTGTTCACACTGAAACACTTATCACAATATTCTGTGGATCTATATTAAGAAACCATGTTAAACTTTGTGACATGTTTCCATTCAGTTCAGGCGCGAACGAATACCCCCATAATTTTATTATACCATATTTCTTCAAACTGAAACATAATTATCAAGGTATACTTACGCAGACAGATATGAAAAGTCTTTATTAAAGTGTGTGCATATTTCCATTCTATGGAGGTCAGGCGCAAACGCAGACCCCCACAATTTTATTATACCATCCCTATTTAAGTTAAAACATACTTATCAAAGTATTATTATGTACATTTATATCAAAAACACTTGATTTCTCCATTGCCTATGACCTCACTCAGATTGTTCAGGAACCCACCCGTGTGCCCGACAATGACGGCCAGTATGCGAGCCTACTAGACCTTTTTCTCACAACTTGCCCTGAACTATGTTCAGTTTCTGTTCTGTCGCCTCTTGGCTCTTCCGACCACTCTGTTGTATCAATTAAGATAAAAATGAAATATAATAAGTCCCCAGACGTACCTCTCCATCATACAGTATATCGATACACTAAGGCTGACTGGGATAGCTTCCGTACATTTATATCTGATCTACCTCTGCATTCCATGTTTAAAAAAGAATGTGTCCTCTATAGTATTAGACCTGACGGAATGGTTAATTGTAGGTATTGACCGTTTCATACCCTCGAAAAAGTTTCAGCAAAAACCTAACAGCCAGCCATGGTGCTCTCCAGAATGTGCTGCTGCCATTGCACACATAAATCACTTTTTCCACTGCTTCCAACATAATAGATGTATGGAAACTAAAGCCGCTTTCAGAACTGCCAGCAACCATTGTAAGAAAGTAATAAAGAATGCAAGAGAGTTGTATGCTCAATCTGTTAAGTCCAAAGTAGCTGAGCAGCGGCTTGGTTCCCACCAGTTTTGGCAAATAGCAAACAGAATCCTGAACAGAAGCGTGTGCTCCATCCCAACTATTATCAATGGACCTGAGGTAATCTCGTCAGCATCAGACAAAGCCAAACTCTTTGTCAAGAACTTTGCAGCTAATTCTACCCTTTGCGATCAAGGCCGTCAACCCCCAATATTTCCTCCTGTATCAGAAAACACGCTATGTGATATACGTATATCTGTACGTGATGTTGCCAAGCTAATCAAAAACTTTGATTCCAGTAAAGCAACTGGCCCTGACGGTATTCCAATTATAGTACTCAAAAAACTTCAACCTGAACTAGCGCCCATACTTACAAAACTGTTTAAACGTTGTCTTAAGGAGAATAGTTTCCCATCTCCCTGGAAAATTTCATCAGTATGCCCTGTATTTAAGAATTCAGGTGATCGCTCATCCCCCTCTCAGTACAGACCAATAAGTCTCCTGTGCGTCATGAGTAAGTTGCTGGAATCTGTGTTAAATACAGAAGTAATCAACCATCTCAACAAAAATAACCTTCTTAGTGACACTCAATATGGTTTCCGTTCTGCTAGATCTACAGCAGATGTGCTTACAGTTATATCTCATAGGATTAGCAAATCTCTCGACGGAGGCAACCTTTCTAGGGCAATTGCTCTTGACATATCTAAGGCCTTTGATAGGGTATGGCATAAAGGTTTACTTCATAAGATCTCTAGCTATGGTATTGCTGGAAATGTCTTCTCAATTATTAAATCATTTCTTTCTGATAGGTTCATAAGAGTAGTAGTTGAGGGGCAAAAATCAGAAGCTCACAGTATTAATGCCGATGTCCCTCGTTTCCTGATCTACATTAATGATCTTCCAAATCACATCCTTACATCATTTGTAGACATTTATGCTGACGACACTACCATTTATGGTAGCACATCTAAGACAGTAAACGACCAAGTTCTCTCCAATTCTCTTTCCTCTGATCTTGAGCACGTAGTACAATGGGGTAAGGAGTGGCTGGTTACTTTTAATGCATCTAAAACCAAGCTTCTCTCTTTACATCATCAGCATTCTGATCCACATCTGGCATCAATTGAAATGAATGGCTCTCGTCTTCAGGAGGCCTCAAGTTTTGACAAGCTTCTTGGCTTGACCATTACTCCTGATCTTAAATGGAACACGTACATCAAATCTGTTGCCAAGGCCGCTGGAAAAATGATGGGATCTTTCTATCGATCCGGTAGATATCTCACTGCTGATGCTATTCTCGATCTATATAAGAGCCAGGTACGTCCAAGGATGGAATACTGTTGCCACATCTGGGCAGGAGCTGCTAGAAAGGACTTGGCCTGCCTTGATAGAGTTCAAAATAGACTTCGTAGCCTCGTAGGAGATGTCCTTTTCTCTTCCTTGCAACCTCTATCTCACAGAAGAGATGTTGCGAGTTTGTCTCTGATGTATCGTTATTTTCATGGAAAGTGTTCGACTGAGCTTCAATCTATGGTCCCCCCTCGCCAAACTTTCACATGAAAGACTCGTCTAGCTGTAAACACTATCAATAATTCCCCCCCACTCTTTATCTGTGCCTAAACCTAAACGTAGATTCCATGAACAAAGCTTCTTTCTTAGAACTGCACGCCTGTGGAGTTGTCGTCCGTTTTCCTGTTTTCCGGCTGACTACAATATGGTTGTCTTCAAGTCTAACGTAAATAAGTTCTTGATGAACCGTTCCATATAAGTTATCAAATTTATCAAATTTTCATTACTAATGATTACTATATTGTCCAATTTTTACTGTACACTCTTTAACCCTTATCCTTGAGTGGCCTCTTGGCCTTGATAATGTGGTGATGCCTATGTAAAAAAATAAAAAATAAAAAAAATAAACGTTTTTTTTTGTTTTTTTTTATTTCCATACTTTGTTGACCAGGCGCGTACGCAGACCGCACAATTTTAATGAATCATCATTATGCCAGATCAAACATACCCATTCCTATGTCTCAATACATCTTCTATCATTATATGTAATCAGTTTTCTATAATATTCAACCATATAGGAGCCTATTTGTGACCAGACACACACACAGACATTGAGCTTTATATATATATATATATAATATATATATATATATATATATATATATATATATATATATATATATATATATATATGGAGGGTAACTTGAGTTCCTTCATTCTTGGTAAAATTATTTATTTAAAAAATAGATGATATGAGAGCCATCAGCTATAATCGAAACCGAAACCAAAACTTATGAAGAATTCTTGGTAAAATTATTTATTACAAGAAATGGAAGTTCATAACAATTAAAGAACAATTATTTGGAAGAAAATTAAGGTAATCATGACACATGAAATAACACACACGTTATCATATTAATATATAGATTATAGTGATTTTCTTTCGTATTATCTTGTTTATAATAAAAGAGGCGCAATTTTTCCCCTCTGAACCAACAACAGATGGCACATTTGTTTACTTACGTTTCTAACCTTATTTTCCATCCAGGTTTTGTCGATGAATCTTTCCCCGGCTGTTTTTCTGATTTGAACTTCATACTTATCATTATGGCTCCTGAGTAAATTAAATTGTTTAGGTCTGTGACTGTATCTGTTGTGATTTGTGGGAGGGGCTTTTTAATCTTCTCTGTTCTTGATTTCTTAGAGATGGGAGGTTTGTATTATCCTCGTTCATGAACTGTATTATTTTTCCTATTTCATCTGCTTCTTCCTCTGTTAGCTATGTTTCATTATTCTCGGTTCCCACGATTGTAGGGTTCAGTCTTCGCAGGTTCGCCATGTGGTGTTTCTACTTGTGTGGCTTCTACACGTGCCGTTCCAGTGGGGGCTGCTCCATGCTCAATTTCCTCATTAATTATTATAATTGTTGTTGTTATCTTACAGGGTGGAATGATAAAATTATCGCCCCTAAAAACGCAATGATTCTATTTCCATTTTAATGAAAACTGATTTTCTTTACCTGCTGTAGACCATCTACTAATTGACCAGTTGTGTACAAATCCCAAGAGCAATAGGAGCCTTCTATCATGTCTGGAAGTGACACAATGTCAAACGAGCGAGATGGGAGATGCGCCACTGTATAACTCATGCTCTCTACCGATCCAAGTTATGATAACAGGACCGTTGCTAGCATCATCAAAATGCATTGCTGGATTGAGACGAATAACAGGGGCATACCCAGATTGATAAAAACAAAATTTCCAGCCACGATTATGGTCTTTGATGTGGTTTCCAGTGAGGGCCACATCATGCATCCTCACATCATCGAAGTCGGCTTGAAAGTCAACACCAAAGTGTACCTGGATGAAGAGTGTGGTGATCCCCTGGCGCAATCAGGTGGCCGCTGGCAGACCCTGAGTGTGGCAGCAGGACTCGGCTACAACCCACAAGTCCAAAGAGCCCAAGGCTTAACTTCAGAAGGTGCGTTCTACGACTTTGCACCATTCTCTCACCATGTTCCTCCTGAACCTGATGGACTACTTCGTTTGGTTATACGTCGAGCACATCACCGACATGACCTCCCACACCATCAAAGCCAGCCTGATCACCACCATCCGCTGAGTACTCTCCTAGCTCCCGCAGGCGCTTGTGGAAACGACATGAACCCAGTTCCGGAACCGTACCGAGGCGCAGATTGAGGCTGAAGGCGGCTACATTGAATAGATGTCAGCTCTATTACAAAATCAAGTTGCTTGAATTGATTTTTTCAATAAAGCTTTTAAAATAAAACAGTACTGCTGTTTTTAGGCGACACTTTTATCGTTCCGCCCTGTATTATATTATTATTATTATTATTATTATTATTATTATTATTATTATTATTGCTTTTGTTATTATTTTTACTATCATTATAATATTATTGTTGTGTTGATATTATTATTATATCATTAGTATCATTTCTGTTTTATTATAAGTAACCGACTAATGTTATATCATTAATGTTATCATTATTATTATTATTATTATTATTATTATTATTATTATTATTATATTATTATTATTATTATTTCTGTTTTGTTATGAATAACCGACTAATGTTATATTATTAATGTTATTATACTATTATTATAAATGTTATTATTATATTATTATTATTATTATTATTATTATTATTATTATTATTATTTCTGTTTTATTATGAATAACTGACTAATGTTATATTATTAATGTTATTATACTATTATTATAAATGTTATTATTATTATTATAAATGTTATTATTATTATTATTATTATTATTATTATTATTATTATTATTATTTCTGTTTTATTATGAATAACCGACTACTGTTATTATTACTGCCGTAATGGCATCTTCACTCGACAAATATTACACAGACACACAGAGAAAATTTCACTTTTATAGATATATGCATTATTATTATTATTATTATTATTATTATTATTATTATTATTATTATTATTATAAGCTCACAAGGAGCTTTCACACAGGTCTTCAGAGATCTTTCCCTAAGAACAGCTTGTGGTGTTCCCAGAAGCTGAATGACAACAAATCTCTCCAGGTTTCCAGTACTCCCCACCTCTTTCAATAAGATTTGCTAATAAATTTGGATTATCGCAACAGCTGCTTGCCATCGATTTCTCGTTGGCAGCGGCTATTGGTCTTTGCTGGGATTTGAGTGGCAATAAGCCTCCCCAACGTCCCAGTTCTCTTCGCACTTATTCGGCTGAGGTCTGATCAGTCTATCGGTCTTTCCTTCCACCTTGACTCTACTTGGTTATTTGCTCTCGCTCTTTTTGGGGGGAGGGGGGCAGCGATGTGGTAATGGTGGTAGGGTTGGGTTAGAGAAATTATAGATATGCGGTTCCAGTGTTCTTGGTCCCATGTAGTGTTTCATTTTTTGCCTTTGCAGCAGTTTGTCTGGCCCACACTTGTTGCTCCTGTGTGTTAGTTTCCACATTCAAGGCTATTATTATTATTATTATTATTATTATTATTATTATTATTATTATTATTATTGCTGTAATTGCATCTTCACTCGACAAAATAGCCACAAGGCAGATATAGGCCACGTAAGCTACCATCAACCACCCACATGCATAATCAGCTATTTAATGCCAGAATTTCAATTTCAATTCAATTTGTGTTGTGACTAAACTTATCTTGGAGGCAAATTCCGTTTGACCTATGATGCTTTCAATATGCTTTTCCATCTGCAATGAGCATCGAACCCGCGGGCATCGCTCTCAGCGAATGCGCATCGTAAATTCTCGCTCAACCAATTATCAATGTATGACCATAGAACAAAACTTTGTGAAGACCTACGATCTGTAGTGTTTGCAACTTGGCATGTAGTCTAACATTCTCATTTTTCTTTCTAAAGGAATTGATTGACAATTACGATGGATGTTTAACAACTGATAGTGGGGGAGGTTATCTCAATATTCCATAAGAATCTTTCACTTGGTGATACATAGTATGTGAAAGATTGTTTCAGCAATCTTTCACATACTATGAGATTAAAAGATGAAAAAGTATGAAAGTAATCGTTTTAGTACGAAAATTTGAGATACTAATATATAAATCTATGTATGTATGTATGTATGTATGCATGCATCTATGTATGTTTGCATGTCTGCCTAAAACTTTCGACAGAGGCGCCGGATTTTCACATGGTAAGTATCGTTTTGAAGCTCGACCCTTCAGATGACAAATACCGAAAAATTGGTTGAAAACATTAATTTCTTCAGCCTCAACTCAGTACTTTTCTACAGAGAGTAGTCGTTTTTTTCGCCGATATTCTCGAAAGTAATCCCCTCTTTTCGATTGTCTGACCTTAATTTAAACCTACGTCATTTCCGGTTTGGCGGTGGTTGTAACAGCAGAGACGTCTCGTTTCCCCCCCTTTCTTTTCCTCCTTCGCGATACGGGTTCGAGCCTGCCTTCCTATTACTACTTTTTTTTTTTTTTTTGCTCAACACACACCTCCAAACACCCGGGCAGCACAGAGCACCCATGCTAGTTAATTTAAAAAATATCGTAAAAACAAAAACAAATAACATTATATATATATATATATATATATATATATATATATATATATATATATATATATATATATATATATATATATATATATATATAGCAAAAGTACCTGTAGTTGACTGGGTTCAATCAAAAACAGCCTACAGAAAATGGACTCTGATTTATGAAAGTATGATAGGTTATAAAAAGGAAGGGGTGTAAAGAGATAGCTTCGAATTTGGGGGTATCAAAACCAAAGCAAAATATGATGAAAGTAAAAATAAAATAGATAAACCCCATAATTTATTATACCATACCTGTTCACACTGAAACACTTATCACAATATTCTGTGGATCTATATTAAAAACCTTGTTAAACTTTGTGACATATTTCCATTCTATGGAGGTCAGAATTATACCATATTTCTTCAAACTGAAACATAATTAACAAAGTATACTTATGCAGATAGATATGAAAAGTCTTTATAAAAGTTTGTGCATATTTCAATTATATGTTGGCCAGGCGCGGACGCAGACCCCACAATTTAATTATACCATCCCTATTTAAGTTAAAACATACTTATCAAAGTATTCTTATGTACATCTATATCAAAAACACTTGTAAACGTTTTTTTTTTCATTTCTTCATTTTTTATTTCCATACTTTGTGAACCAGGTGCGAACGCAGACCCCACAATTTTAATAAACCACCGTTCTTCCAGATCAAACATACCCATTCCTGTGTCTCGATACATCTTCTATCATTATGTGTGATCAGTTTTCTATAATAGTCAACCATATAGGAGCCTATTCGTGACCAGACACACACACGGGCATTCAGCTTTATATATATATATATATATATATATATATATATATATATATATATGTGTGTGTGTGTGTGTGTGTGTGTGTGTGTGTGTGTTTTATCCTTACTTTAAATAAGAATACAGCAAGAAACACGGGGTTATGGGTGAAAGACAAAGGGGTTTATTTATAAGGGAATACAGGTGACATAAGAGTAACTCGACATCTTGTCTTATTCTCTTCCTGTCTTTTTTCCTTCCCTCTCAGTCACGGGAGAGGGTATAGTTCATTTCATCTATGGAGGGATGTTAGGTTATTCCATTACATCACCTTCCTCTCAAACTAAATTCTCCCATAGAATTTTGCTTCTATCATTTTTTCCTTTTTAGACTTTGTCCAAAAAATTCGATCCTTTTCCTTTTCCTTTCACTTCTCACCATTTGCGTTTGCCCATTTTTTACTTTTGGAGAGTAACTAGATTTATGAGTTACTGGTACTTCCTTGTTTGGAGGTTGTATATTGAAAGTGTCATATAGTACTTCCATTGGAAACTCTTGGTTTCTGACTGTTTCTATGTATCGGGGTCTCAGTTGGTTAATATGTTTTTTTGTGGAAAAAAGTCTGCCCTTTTATAATGTAAGCCATTCTCCCAATTCTTCTTGAGATTATGCCTTCTTCCCAAAAATTCTTCCTTGCCCGATAATTTTTTAAGAATACTTTATCCCCGTCATTGTAAGTCTTGTACCTTACATTATCCTTGATACATTTTTTTACTTTTTCTCTTGGGATTAACCGGTCGAACACCGAACGTACCTTCCTGGCAAACATAATTTCAGCTGGGATTTGGTGTTATCCTATATATTGCTAAGAATTTTTTAATACTCTTTTCTTCCGTGTCGATGTTATTATTCTTTTTTAAAGCTCGTTTAAAATTATCGACAAATCTTTCTGCTTGTCCGTTTGATCGAGGGTTAAAAGTTGGTGTTGTAATGTGTTCAATGGCCAGCGCCTCACAGCAGTGCTTGAATTCTTGACCTGTGAACATAGTGCCATTAACACTAACAATTATTTTCGGAACTCCGAACCGACTAAATACCTCGTCCAGCGCTTTTATTGTGTTTGCCGCTGTAGGGTGTTTGTATTTAAAAAAATTCTGGCCATTTTGACATACTATCTAGGATTATTAGGCATTAATATCCCTTCAGAGGTCCTGCGTAATCGATATGGATGCGTGTCCAGGGTACATCTGTTTTAGGCCAAGGTCGCGTCCGTATGGGGGGGAGATCTTGCGACTAGTTGGCAACCTTTACATAATTTCCCCATTTCCTCAATATCCTGATCCATTCCAGGCCAGTATGTGAATCCTCTCATTAGGGCTTTCGTTCTGGAGATTCCAGGATGTCCCATGTGGAATTCCTTTAGGGTTTTCTTTTGTAATACTTGCGGTATTACCACTCTGTCTGCGTACATCAGAGTTTCATCACACATAAAAAAGGAAACACTTTTAATCCTTTTCTATTCTTTTCGTCTTGCCCCACTTAGTTTTTATCTCATTAATATATTTATCTGTTTTTGCTGTTTCTTTTTTTCCTCAAGTGTAACAGGAAGCTCCCTAACAGTATTTATTAATATATCTGTTAGTTAATTTTCTTCTTTTAGTGCTGCTATAACAGTTTCTTCAAATTCAGTTTTACTGGAGATCAATCTCGACAAACTATCTGCATGTGCAATTTTACTGGATGCTAGATGTTTCATTTTGAAATCGTAATTGTGCAAAATAATACTCCATCTCTAATCTATTTGCTGTATGAGTAGGAGTCCCGTTTTTTCGAACCAGAAATCGATAGTAATGTTTTATTGTTTGTTTCCAAGATGAAAGATCTTCCATGAATGAATCTATGAAACTTTCTCACGGCATACACAATCGCCAAACCCTCCTTTTCGATCTGACTGTACTTTTTTCAGCGGGTAATAAAACCCTCGAGGCATGAGAAATTTGTTTAGTAGATCCATCTTCCATTCTGTGTAGAAGCACCGCTCCTAAACCGTATTCGTTCGCATCTGCCGCTACAATTAGATCCTTTTCCGGATCGTAATGTGCTAACGCTAGATCCAATAACAAACATTTAATTTTTTGGAATGCTTCCTCACATTCTTTTGTCCAGAACCATTTTTATTCTTCTTCAATAATTCATTTAATGGTGCTCTTAGTTACTCAACATCTTGTCTTATTCTCTTCCTGTCTTTTTTCCTTCTCTCTCAGTCACGTGATAGGGTATAGTTCATTTCATCTACGAAGGGATGTTAGGTTATTCCATTACATCAATATATATATATATTATATGTGTGTGTGTGTGTGTATGTTTACAAACTATATTTATTTCAATAAGCTGATAAAATTTGGTGTCTTCTCTTCCCCCCTTCCCTTCTATTTATGCTGATAAGGAAACGATATCCAGCAATTTGCTTATTTATCGATGGTTTTATTTGTAAATATCGATTTTGGAAACGATCGTACATATAAATTTGTTTTTGGTGTTTCCTCCTAAGAAAACTTTATTGATAATTTCATACATACATAAATATATATATATATATATATATATATATATATATATATATATTGCAAGGTGGTCACCACTTATCAAGGCCCATAAGCCACCTCGGGGATAAGGGCTATTGCGTGTACAGTACGTTAATGTTGAGATGTAATAAAGTGTCTTACTTAAGGGGGCGGTTCATCAGGAATTTGTTTATGTTAGACTTGAAGACATCCAAGTTGTAGTCAGGTGGGAACAGATTTCCCCAGGCGTGCACTTCTAAGAAAGAAGCTTTGTTCATGGAATCTACGTTTTGGTTTTGGCACAGATAAAGAGTGGGGAAAATTATTGACAGTGGTTTCAGCTAGACGGGTGTTTTTCGTGAAAGATTGACGAGAGGAGACCAGCGATTGGAACTCAGACGAGCACTCGCCATGGAAGTAAAGATAAAACAAAGACAGGCTCGCAAAGTCTCTCCTGTGGGAGAGAGATTGCAGGGAAGAGAAAAGGGCTTCCCCATCAAGCCACAAAGCCTATTTTGTACTCTGTCAAGGCAGGATAAGCTGTTTTTAGCAGCTCCTTCCCATATATGTGTGTGGGGGGTGTTATTATTATTATTTTTATATTATATATATATATTATATATATTATATATATGTGTTATATATATATATTTATTGGGTATAATATATTATATAATACATATATAATATATATATATTATATGTAATATATTATATGTATATATTATATATATAATGTTTATATATTATATGTATATTATATATTACATTATATATCATATATATATATATATATATATATATATATATATTATATATATTATACATTATAAACACTCGTGAGCAACAAAAATGGGCCAAACAAATTTTATACATTTTATTGCACTAAAAGCTATATTGAACAAAGAACAATTGAACAACGAAACTTAAAGAAGACTAATAACACAGAACAAGACATTTACTTTACTAAATGCTTAGGATGGAATCGCATTCCCTTTTGATTTCTTTAAAAGATCAATCCTTTTAGACATGCTCTCAACCAAAGTGGAACACTGTGAAGAGGAGATACTATTCCATTCGCTTTGCGCAACTTCCCACAGTTTGTCAGTGTTCATAAAAGTTCTTCCATCCAATGCATGAGATATTATGGACAAAATATTCTCGATTGGGTTTTAATCGGGGCTTTTAACTGGCCAAAATATCACATTAATTGAATTATCATAAACCCATTTTTTGTGACTTTAGAAGTGTGTGCAGGGGCATTATCATGTTGAAAAATAATGTTCTGAGATATTCCCAGCTTCTGGATACTTGGTAACAGTCCTGTTTCTAATATTCGAATGTATTCCTTTGCATTGATTGACTTCTCACATCTAATAAGTTCCCCAACTT
>NC_136487.1:129197682-129230182 GCF_053919585.1 Euprymna scolopes | reverse complement strand
TTTTACGCCAGGTTTCCATGCTAGCTAAGATAAATACTTCTGCAGTTTAAGCAAAGAGCTACAATGATATCAGGACGTCTCCATTTACGCTGAACATCCACTGAATGCCAATCTCAATATATTACATATGAAAGAGTCCGCTGTGGAATTTCCACAGATCCCTCTCGTATATATATATATATATATATATATATATATATATATATATATATATATATATATATATATATAATATAAAGCTGAACGTGTGTGTGTGTGTATGTGTGTGTGTGTGTGTGGTCACGAATAGGCTCTTATATGGTTGACTATTCTAAAAAACTGATTACATATAATGATAGAAGATGTATCGAGGATCAGGGATGGGTATGTTTGATCTGGCAGAACGGTGGTTCATAAAAATTGTGGGGTCTGCGTTCGCGCCTGGCCCCCAAAGTATGGAAATAAAAAATTAAAAAAAACGTTTACAAGGGTTTTTATATATATGTACATAAGAATACTTTGATGAGTATGTTTTAACAATAAGGATGGTATAATAAAACTGTGGGATCTGCGTTCGCGCCTATACTCCATGGAAATATGGCACAAACTTTAACAAAGACTTTTCATATCTATCTGCGTAAGTATACTTTGATAATTATGTTTCAGTTTGAAGAAATATGGTATAATAAAATTATTGGGTGTTCGTTCGCGCCTGACCTCCATAGAATGTAAATATATGTCACAAAGTTTAACAAGGTTTTTTTAAAGGGGTGAGGGTCCACAATAACACCTTAACTTTAATCTTAATTCACGTTAGCTTTTATTTATTTTTTTTAGTTAAATCATATTGTGTCGAATAAATTCACCTCATAAATGCACGTTCCTATTAAAGTGAAAGCCAAAAAAAAAGTCTGAACTTGAAATAATTTTACTTGAAATAATTTCAGCGAAACGAAATTAAAACGAAATTTGAGGCAATAACTACTTAAATGAATTGTTATATAAACTACACATGCCCTAATCGAATATTCTTCAAGCACAAAATAACGGAAAACATTAAAATATGTTTATAAATAAATATTCCTTACGTTGATGGAACTCTCTTAAATTGTTTGCACAGAATATTCAGTTGCCCCTCCTTCAAATTGAAGACGGGGCTCTCCATTTCAAAGTCGCTGCCATTTTGATTTTTTTTAACCGGTTCGTGAAAAAAAACTTTTTTTACAAACTACTTAAAAATACAAACCAATGAATTTTTCTACCATAAAAGTAACTTTTATTTACTATGGTAACATTTATTTCTTGTATATTTATTTTTTCTGGTAGTCGTTTGTTGCATATTTATATTATTATATATATAATATTTTCTCTTTGTAAGGAAACATCATTTTGTTGGTCAGTCTTAGCCACGAATGGAAACAAAGTTGATATAAAAAAATATATTTTTGCTAAAATTATCTTTACTTTCATCATATTTTGCTTAGGGTAAAATCTTTGAGTATCAAAACCTATCTCTTTACAACCCCCTCCTTTTCATAACCTATCATACTTTCATCAATCACGGTCCATTTTCTGTAGGCTGTCTTTGAACCCAGTCAACGACGAGTACTTCTGCTAGTATATATATATATATATATATATATATATATATATATATATATATATATAAGTGAAAGTGTCTGTGTGTGTATCTGTGTATCTGTGTATCTGTGTGTGTATATTTCCCTACACAATAACTCTGTCAATTGTAAGTCTATAGACTCGAAATTTAATATACAGGGTACTGAGATTTGGGAAAATGGATTTGATCGGTTTTCGGCCGGAAATTTGGTGATTCAGTTGTCAAAGTTCAACGATTTGACCTTTAAGAACTCTACCAAACTCCTCCGACAATTTGGGGTCTAAACACTTGAAATTTTAGATATAGGTTCCTTAGACATGGATCTAACTTAATGATTTGAGCCCAAAACAATAAATTTTAAGGGGTCATAATAATAATTCTGACAGCCTCTTTAAGAAATTCGTTTCTTATCGTTGAGCACTTTCAGTTGAATTAAAGTCCGTCAATTTAGCTTTTATGCTTAGATCATCGTATAACGATTAGATCACTGTTTGACTGACGTAAATGAACATTTAAAATTAAGATGTTTAAATTCAACAGTATTTCACACGGTTAATGGTAGCGAATGGATTAGGTCTTCGTTAATCGAGACAGAGATGTCTCTTGTTGCGGGGTTCAAATCGTTCGACTGGTATTAATCGTGACACCCTGCACTGAAGATTCCCGAAAGAATGACACAATAGTGTCTGTAGGTATTTAATTATCATAGTAAAAATAATTATATATATAGATATGTGTGTGTGTATAATTGGGCAAAATTCTCTCATTTATACAAGTTTGATTGATACGCCTCTCGTATATAAACAATACTAATTATATATATGTGTGTTAAATAATTATATATGTCTACTATTATACAAAAAACAAGTTTGTGTTTGTGTGTGAGAGAGAAGGGCGATTACCTTTTTTTTACATAGGAGTCACCACTTATCAAGGCCCTGAAGCCAGTCAAGGATAAGGCTTATTGTGCGTACAGTAATCAATGAGACAATATCGCAGTAGTCATTATTAATGGAAATTTAGTTGATTGGATTACTTAAGGGGGCGGTTAACAAGAATTTGTTTATGTTGGACTTGAAGACAACCAAATTGCAGTCAGCTGGGAAACAGGCAAGCGGAATGAAGTTTCAAAGGCATGAAGTTCTAAGAAAGAAGCATTGTTCATGGAATCTACGTTTTGATTTAGGCACAGACAGTTAAAGAGTGGGGAAAATTATTGACAGTAGTTTCAGCTGGACGGGTGTTTTTCGAGAAATATTGGCGACGGGGGGACCAGAGATTGGAGCTCAGACGAGCACTTGCCGTGTAAATAACGATAAAACGTCTCTTCTGTTGGAAAGAGGTTGCAGGAAGAGAAAAGGGCATGCCCCACTAGGTTACGAAGTCTATTTTGAACTCTGTCAAGGCAGGATAAGTTACTTCTAGCAGCTCCTACCCAGATATAACAACAATACTCCACCCATAGACGTGCTTGTCTTTTATATAGATAGAGAATTGCATCAGTAGTGAGATATCTACTGGGGCAGTAGAAAGATCCCACCATTCTACTAGCGAACTTGGCAACAGATTTGATGCACGTGTTCCATTTCAGATCAGTAGTAAAAGTCAATCCCAGAAGCTTGTCAAAACATGAAGCTTCTCCAAGACGCGAGCCATCCATTTCAATTGATGTCAGATGGAGATCAGAGCGCTGATGATGTAAAGATAGGAGCTTGGTTTTAGATGCATTAAAAGTAACCAGCCACCTTTTCCCCCATTATACCACGTGCTTAAGATCCGAGTAGAGAGAATCAGAGAGAACTCGATCATTTACGGCCTTTGATGTATTGTCATAGCTGGTAGTGTCGTCAGCATAGTCACCGAATGATCTAAGTATGCGTTTTGGGAGATCATTGATGTAGGTCAGGAAGAGAGTTCGGCCCAGGATGGACCCCTGAGGGACTCCAGCATTAGTACTGTGAGCTTCTGCTTTCTGCCCATCAAACACTACTCTTATGAGCCTATCAGAGAGAAATGATTTTATAATTGAGAAGACATTTCCAACAGTACCGTACCTGAAAATCTTGTGAAGTAGGCCTTTATGCCATATCCTATCAAAGGCCTTTGATATATGAAGAGGAATTGCCCGAGAAAGGAAGCCTTTGTCGAGAGATTCACTAATCCTATGAGATAAAATGCACAGATATTTGTATGTCGCATAGCCTGTTGTCTATAATAGGAGGAAATACGGGGAGTTGTTGAGCTTGGTTGCATAGGGTAGAATTAGCTGCAAAGTTCTTGGCAAATAATTTAGCTTTGTTTGATGCTGATGAGATGACCTAGGGCCCATTGATGATGGTTGGGATAGAACGCATGCTTCTGTTCTGTTGTTTGTTTCATGTGCCTATCTTGCTTTTACAAATGTCCCTGTAGCGAAAACCATAGATATAATTATAAACAACATCTACAATCATCCGTCACTCCCCCCACTTAAAATTAATAAAAATATTTTTTTAAAAAATATTATTAATCTGCACCACGGAAATACCTTTTTATCATCCTAATGGCAACATATATAATCAAATAGATGGCGTCGCAATGAGATCTGTCCTCGGACCTACCCTGAGTGAATGGCAGACTTAGAAAATAAAATATTTAAAAATAATATAAAGCCCCCTATGTATGTACGTTATGTTGACGACATACTCCTCTTAGCTGATAATGACGAACAGATATATAAACTTCAAGATCTTTTTAAAAAAAAACGCTGTCCTTAAGTTTACAATAGAATTAAATGATAACAAACAAATTCACTTTCTGGACGTCCTTATAGACTCATCTAACAATACTTTCGACACAGCTGTATACAAAAAAAAACAACTAGTACAAAATCCAGCCTCTTGAACTTTAAGAGTGAGTGCCCTCAGCGTTATAAAATTGCCATAATCAAAAATCTTTTAAACCGTGCTAAGATGATTTCTTCTACGAAAAAAGCACTACTAATAGAAATTGAAAATATCAAACAGGTTCTTATAAATAATTACTTTCCGAATTATATTGTTGATCAACAAATTAAACTATTGTTACAGTCCCCTAAAAACCTTAACAGCAATACTAGTCAATCTTCTAACATTAACCCTATAGACATATTTTATAAAAACCAAATGACACCAAATTTTAGAGTGGAAGAAAAAATAAGTAAAAGCATCATACATAGATATACAGCACCTCTAGAGAACAATTCTAAGATTAGATTTATTATATACTATAAGAAGTATCGAACCCAGAACCTCATCGTTAAAAATAACTATTAGCCAAAACTGGCGGGAACCAATCATATATCAATCAGTGAATCTATTATACTCTTAACTCATCCAAATAAATAGCAACAATCAATTCGTCAAAAGGAAATAAAGTGCATTCTGACATGAATAAACCCGAAAATTGGAAGAGAAGCTGTAAATACCTTTAATATGTTTTCATTACGCCATTTTGAATTTTGATGGATTGACTGTTGCTATTTCTTTTGATGAGTTAAGGGCATGATAGATTCACTGATTGATATAATAATCAAGTGATTGATTTTGTGCTACGAAACAGATGTTGTCAAGAATTGTAAATGTCGACTGAATTAAAAGAATAAATAATAAGATGGTCAACATCATAAATTTTGAAATATAGTTTTCTGCCATTTATTCACTATATATATATATATATATATATATATATATATATATATATATATATAGTCTTTGAAGTTTTTAACATTTGAAACTATATCATTCGTTAAAAAACCATCTAGTCAGTAAGTCATTTAATCACCTGCAATCACTGCATCAACTCTCTCGAATTTACTATAATACCAATTTTTTTTATTTTTCAAGGGATCATCAGTTGTTTACCATGAATATATATATATGGGGGTGTTAGTATGGCGATTTTCTGACCAGCTTAATCGTATTACAGAAAACTAAGTCAAATGAACTTGATGTCATCACCTTACACAGCCTAACATCACCTGTGTGTGTGTGTGTGTCTGTGTGTGTGTGTGTGTGTGTGAGAGAGAGATAGAGAGAGAGAGAGAAAGAGAAAGAGATGGAGAGAGATAGACAGACGGACAGAGATAAATGGATAGATTAGATGTTAGAGGTTTAAATATCTGGGTTACAGCTATAATCTCCCACTTGGCGTAGAGATGGCAAGTTCAAATTTAAGCAAAACAAATAAATAATAAAGTAGTACGGACAGTAAAACGAATGATAAAAACGAAAGAAAATAAAACGAAATACTAATAATTAAGTCGCTAAAAGAACTAAAGAATTAGACAGAAGGCAAAACATTTCTGAAGAGAAAAAAAAAATGATCGACAAAATCTAATATGGCGGCTAAATTGCAAAAGTGACTGGCGGGAAAAAAGGCGCGAATCAACTGATATCAGACTGATGAATGATGCATCTTAGCCGTTCATGAAACAAAACGAAAGCAAATAACCTGACGACGACAGGTGACCTTCTTGGATTTCTGTTTATTTATTTCAAAAGGAAACATACATTACACTGCCGGCTGTATAATGCATAGGCATCACGTTCTGTCAAAGACAGGGAACCTTAATGGAACGGTGCGCGTCGCGAAAACGGAAGGAAAGGATCACCAAGCGAGAATGCCTTCGCCATTGATACGAGGCGACATTTTTCTTCATGTTTGTGTTTTTGATCTTCGTGTCAGGCCGTCCGCCAATAGCTAATTGAGCGAGACAGGAGATCGTCGGTTTTAGATTCGCCTCGCAGATCGCAAGTGTCTTTTCTGGCAGTAGCATTCGACGGGAGAAAACTAAAAGATAAATGCTCGTCCCAGTCGAGTTGAGTTTAGACGTTTGTAAATAAATGAAAAAAAAAAATAGTTCGGTTAACAATTCCCAGATCGCATTTATCTACTAATGTGATACTATGAAGTGGACCTGAGGTAGACCTGCATCACTAAGTGCTGAGAAGGGGGGGGGGGCAACAGACAAAGGAATAGGAAGTGTCTTACAATAAACAAAGAGATGGGAAGTAGCAAACAATGAACCTGTAGGTATTTTTAGATCGAGCCTTTTAGATTTGACAATAGCAATAGAAACCTACAGAACAGATAACACAGTGAAGGGCAGCTTCCGGTAGCCGGAGTGGGGGGGGACTTCAGATACCGGCGCAAAGATAGTTGACAATTAGATGCCGTTTGCGGCGGATGGGTGCTGATAGCGACAATGGTTGGACAGTTTTTAGAGTTGATTGCGAAACAGAGATAGAGACGAATTGCGACTGACAGACGAACGTAACATCGATAGAACGGGGAGAAGACACACACACACACACACACACACACACACATACACACACACACTCATAAAGTCCAACCGTCAAATATATGTGAAACATTGGTGCCTGTGTTTTTTTTCTGTTTGTTTTACTCTGTTCGTTTACTTTGTGGACCCACATGTGTTCTCGTCGACAGTCGCCAGCGTGAAAATGAGGGTATGGTCATAAGAAGAATAGTTGAACGAAAAATCTACGACACACGACGTTGGGAGTCGGCTATGGGCAGACTATTAACACCACAAAACAATTGAATCATGATGGAATTTTGTTCTCAAGTATGTGCCGAAGCTTTTTGGTGTATACACATGAGGAGAAGTGTTATAATACACCTTCGAAGAATACATGTTTTTGAACAAAAATATCATAAAAGGGAAAAATATAAAAAGTCCAAAAAATTGCTATTCAAAAATTTGAAAAGCCAGCATCCTAGAGTAAGTGCACACTAGCCTGCTAAAATGCCTCGGCAACCCCTTCGGCATTCCTCGATAAGGGCAACTCAAAGCAATAATAAATAAATAAATAAATAAATATATATATATATATATATATATATATATATATATATATATATATATATATATATATATATATATATATTAAACCTTGGACCCAATTGCCATCTTGCACAACAATTTAACCATCTAGAGAAAAAAGCAGAAATTGAACTACTTTATGAACGCATCACTAATCTAGAAAAAGATTTTAAAAATTCACAACTCATCCTGGGTTAAGGGACATTCTAAAAGCGGAAGCTATAAAGAGTCGACTTCATAAAAAACAATACAACTCGATATTAACTCCTGAACTAAAAAACGCGGCTAAAGAACTTCGTAACCACCCACATTGTAAAAAAAAAAGAACTTCGTAACCAAAAAAAAAAAAGAACTTCGTAACCACCCACATTGTAAAAAAAAACTTCGTAACCACCCACAGTTGTAAAAAAAGCCGATAAATCTAACATTTTTGTCATTCTGAACAAGACTGATTATAATAAAAAAAATTCAGAATATCCTTAACGACAATACGAAATTTTAAAAAAATTAATAAAAATCCTGTAAATACTGCAAAAACACAAATTAACAAATTAATCACAGCAAATAACGCACAAATTGGAAATTATCAACTCCTCAAGATAATTGGTGAATATAAACCCGGCTATCTTTATCGTATGGTTAAGATACATACACCTAATTCTCCTCTCCGCCCTATCATTTCGCAAATTTCCACTCCCATTTATTCACTTACCAAAACTTTAAACGAACTTATCAGCCCATACATTCCTAGCAAGTACAGCGTTAGATCCACACATGAACTCATGCAAATACTTAAAACAATGCAACCCGAAAATAGAAATATCGCTTCCCTTGACGTAGAAAGTCTTTTTACAAATGTCCCTGTAGCGAAAACCATAGATATAATTATAAACAACATCTACAATCATCCGTCACTCCCCCCCCCCCACTTAAAATTAATAAAAATATATTTTAAAAAATATTATTAATCTGCACCACGGAAATACCTTTTTATCATCCTAATGGCAACATATATAATCAAATAGATGGCGTCGCAATGAGATCTGTCCTCGGACCTACCCTGAGTGAATGGCAGACTTAGAAAATAAAATATTTAAAAATAATATAAAGCCCCCTATGTATGTACGTTATGTTGACGACATACTCCTCTTAGCTGATAATGACGAACAGATATATAAACTTCAAGATCTTTTTCAAAAAAAACGCTGTCCTTAAGTTTACAATAGAATTAAATGATAACAAACAAATTCACTTTCTGGACGTCCTTATAGACTCATCTAACAATACTTTCGACACAGCTGTATACAAAAAACAACTAGTACAAAATCCAGCCTCTTGAACTTTAAGAGTGAGTGCCCTCAGCGTTATAAAATTGCCATAATCAAAAATCTTTTAAACCGTGCTAAGATGATTTCTTCTACGAAAAAAGCACTACTAATAGAAATTGAAAATATCAAACAGGTTCTTATAAATAATTACTTTCCGAATTATATTGTTGATCAACAAATTAAACTATTGTTACAGTCTCCTAAAAACCTTAACAGCAATACTAGTCAATCTTCTAACATTAACCCTATAGACATATTTGATAAAAACCAAATGACACCAAATTTTAGAGTGGAAGAAAAAATAAGTAAAAGCATCATACATAGATATACAGCACCTCTAGAGAACAATTCTAAGATTAGATTTATTATATACTATAAGAAGTATCGAACCCAGAACCTCATCGTTAAAAATAACTTCTCGCCGGCGACAAAAATGTTAGAACAAACCAATATTGTGTACAAATTTCAATGCCCCTTAGGAAAGTGTAACTCCGAAAATAAAAACGCATATATTGGACATACAAAAACACAATAAACGCTATTTCCACAATTGCGAAAATATCACTAAGGAAATAATGCATTTCAGCACTCAATCACAAATCATAATATTGTTTGCATAGCATGGTAGAATTATACTATATCCCGAGCAACATCTGATTCCCTGGTAGAGAGGTGAGGGGCCGACATTTTAACTAGTGACAATGTTTTGGAAATAACCCAGTGTTTTGATAACACAAGGATGTTTTGAAATAGGACTGGAATTTAATGTAGAAATAATTAAACCAGAAATATGTAAAACAATAAAATGTTTAGAAGGAGGTTTAATAATATGGGATTGAAATGTTTGGTTTTAATAAACAAAGATACGTGATAAAAGACCAGGCAAGAATCTTTGGTTACGTAGATATATAATGTAACGAGTTTAGAGGCATCTTAGAAAGTTAGTTAGTATTCAGTCTGTAACGGGCAGGCGAGGGCGACTGTCGACAGAAGGGATGGCGGCCAGCAGGAGCAGGTTCGATAATTAAGATATAGACAGGACTGTATCAGCGTTCAACCTTTCCAAGATGGGAGCAACATTCGAGAATAAAAGTTGCCAAATAAACCTGAAATCCGTTGTTCATGGTAGAATTTTTGTTGCAGCTTTCTGTCCAACAAGATCAAAGATGGGCTAAGTGTGTTCCCTATTTGGCCAAATGTTGTCACCCCATAGAATGGTATTCGTTCCTTTTGTTGAAGGTATATCTTTCTTTTTATGGCAAGAGACAAAGATGTTTAGTCCGTTCCTTATTTGTCGTTCTATCTGAACATATACCTGATGAGCTGTTTTGTGACATTTTGAAAATTAGACGATCGCACATAAATACATGTATGGAGAACAGACGCACATTCAATATAACACTCGTTACACACACGTATAAATATATGTTTTTAAATAGGAATCACCATTTATCAAGGCCCGGAGGCCACTCGAGGACAAGGGTTATTGAGTGTACAGTAGTCAGTGGGATAATATCGTAGTAATCGTTAGGTGGAAACTTAGTAAATTTTATCAAGAATTTGTTTACGTTGGACTTGAAGACTACCAAATTGTAGTCAGCTGGAAAACAGGTAAACGGAAGAGAGTTCCACAGGCGTGCAGTTCTAAGAAATAAGCTTTGTTCATGGAATCTACGTTTTTTGGTTTAGGTACAAACAAAGAGTGGGAAAAAGTATTGACAGTGTTTTCAGCTAGACGGGTGTTTTTCGTCAAAGTTTGGGGAGGGGGACCATAGATTAGAGCTCAAACGAGCACTTGCCATGGAAATAACGAGAAAAGAGAGACAGGCTCGCAACGTCTCTTCTGTGGGAAAGAGGTTGCAGGGAAGAGGAAAGGGCATCCCCTACTAGGCTACGAAGTCTATTTTGTAATCTGTCAAAGCAGGATAAGCTGCTTCTATATGTACATAATATATACATACACCTACGTGAATACAACAATATCAACATTTGTTTATTATTATTATTATTATTATTATTATTATTATTACTTTTCTTTCAGGTCATAATATGCATATCGTATGAATTCAAAGATTCTGTTGTTGGCATTGTTTTTCTCCCGATATTTTTCTAGTCAGAATTCTTGCTAGAAAGACATCGGGTATGCACGACCATGAGTGAAAGTGATTTTTTCTGGAATGAACTTGGAACACCAAGCTTGTAAGATCGTGTTGTTAGACACAAGACCACCATCCACCCCTCCTTTCAGGTAAAATATGTTCTCAGTTGAAGTCTAAATTTGATATAATAATCTTTTTATGTTTGATTTTTTTTTTTCAGTTTTACGAAACAGGATTTGTAGCGTTTGGCATCTAAGGGAGAAAATCTACTACTAGTGAGGTGACTTATAGCATTGCGCATTGCATTTATAAAACCGAACTAAAAAGTGGACGAAAGTAGGCGTGAATATTTTCGCTTGCATTAAAGTGGTTCGGTTATTTCTTTTGCTTTAAGCAATGTTTCGAAGATTTTCCTTATTGTCCAAGAACAATGTAATCATATCTAACTGCCATAAAATTGCCAACGGCAAAACTCTGAGGAGGCATTTGCTGAGAAGTGTAATTGGAAAGATACAGTGGGTTACGATATGGGTTGAGGCGACAAGACCGTTCTTTACGGAAGAACAAAAAACAGAAGAACGTGGAGATGAAGCAAGATGTGGAAAAATATATATGACACGAGAAAATGATGAAGAAGTAGAAAAAAAATTGAAAAGAGAAAATAAATGTAGCGTAGAAGAATAAACAAAACACAAAAGAAGCAGCATAACTAAAGCTGGTCTGCTAGGACACTATATATACAAATGTGAGCAAATTCGAGCATATTTTATTGGTTTGCAAATATAAGTTTCTTTTTACCAATTGGAAACATGGGTTTTTTTACCAATTGAAAACATAGGTCTTTTTACCAATTGAAAACATAGGTATTTTTACTAATTGAAAACATAGTTTTTTTTTACCAATTGAAAACAGGTCTTTTTACCAATTGAAAACATAGGTTTTTTTACCAATTGAAAACAGAGGTATATTTACCAATTGAAAACATAGGTTTTTTTACCAATTGAAAACATAGGTTTTTTACCAATTGAAAACATAGGTCTTTTTACCAATTGAAAACATAGGTCTTTTTACCAATTTAAAACATAGGTCTTTTTACCAATTGAAAACATAGGTCTTTTTACCAATTGAAAACATAGATCTTTTTACCAATTGAAAACATAGGTCTTTTTACCAATTGAAAACAGAGGTCTTTTTACCAATTGAAAACAGAGGTCTTTTTACCAATTGAAAACAGAGGTCTTTTTACCAATTGAAAACATAGGTCTTTTTACCAATTGAAAACATAGGTCTTTTTACCAATTGAAAACAGAGGTCTTTTTACCAATTGAAAACAGAGGTCTTTTTACCAATTGAAAACATAGGTCTTTTTACCAATTGAAAACATAGGTTTTTTTACCAATTGAAAACATAGGTCTTTTTACCAATTGAAAACATAGGTCTTTTTACCAATTGAAAACATAGGTCTTTTTACCAATTGAAAACATAGGTCTTTTTACCAATTGAAAACATAGATCTTTTTACCAATTGAAAACATAGATCTTTTTACCAATTGAAAACATAGGTCTTTTTACCAATTGAAAACATAGATCTTTTTACCAATTGAAAACATAGGTCTTTTTACCAATTGAAAACAGAGGTCTTTTTACCAATTGAAAACATAGGTCTTTTTACCAATTGAAAACATAGGTCTTTTTACCAATTGAAAACAGAGGTCTTTTTACCAATTGAAAACATAGGTTTTTTTACCAATTGAAAACATAGGTCTTTTTACCAATTGAAAACATAGGTCTTTTTACCAATTGAAAACATAGGTCTTTTTACCAATGGAAAACATAGGTCTTTTTACCAATTGAAAACATAGGTCTTTTTATCAATTGAAAACATAGGTCTTTTTTTCCCAATTTGCCAATAAAATTTTAACCATAGAATATTATTATAATCTTCAAAAAGCCTGTAAATTTTCATGTCTCTTAGAACTAAAGAAATTAGTATTTCAGTATTCAATTTGGTCACGAGTATATATATATATATATATATATATATATATATATATATATATAGTGAACGTGTCTGTCTGTCTGTGTATCTGTGCACATTTACCTGCGCAATAACTCTGTCAATTTAAAGTCTACAGACTCGAAATTTTATATGCAGGGTACGGAAATTTTGGAAAATCTTTGTAAGGCGTTTTCGGACAGAAATGTGGCTGCTAAGCGATCAAAATACAACGATTTGACCTTTGAGAACTCTACCAAACTCCTCCGCCAATATTGGGTATAAACAATTGAAATTTTAGATACTGGTTCCTTGGACATGGATCTAACTTAATAACTGGATTCGAGCCCTAAACAATAAATGTTAAGGGGTCATAATAGGGGTCAAAGTTTAAAAGAATTAACCGCTCTTTCTTCTTTTTGTTTTCTTTTTTTTTTTCTTTTTGCTCAACATACATTCCAAACACTCGGGCAACGCCAGGCTGAAATGCTAGTATATATATATATATATATATATATATATATATATATATATATATATATATATATATATATATATATGAGAGAGAGAGACAGAGACAGAGACCACTTTTTAACAATTTTACACATTCAAAATCTCAGTGGAAATTGATCAGAATTTAACAAATGAAGGCTCGTTGAAAATATAATGACTTAAATTGTGTAGTGGGCTATGTGACATTTGCACTTAAGGTCGCACATTACTGTTTAAACAAGTGGGGTATCACTTTTCAATATTAATTTAACATAAAATGAGCACCCACTTTATAGCCACCTTGGCTATAAAGTGAAGGTTTATTTTACGTTAAATTAGTATAGAAAAGTGATCTCCCACCTTTAAAATTATAGTTTATTCATAGCACTAAAATTACTTTTTCCTGGGATTTTAACTGTTGTTTTCGTTTTCACCACCCTCGAAAACTTATAACAATGGTAATTTTAAAGGATTTTTTGTGGGTAGAAAGATAATGCTTCAATCATAGTCATTTGTTTTCCTAGTTTTGCATATGAATTACAAAATATCTGTAATTTCTCCAAAACTTCTGGCATTGATGGAGTGGAGATAAAAACTATCTGCAATGGTTTCACATGATCTGAAATAACAGCAAGGGGAGACTTGATTCCAAATATTTCTCATATGTTACATCTCCCGTCTTTGGTTTTCATACACAAGGTAAATTTCAGTGTATAAAGATTATTTGATACTCGAGATATTCGTAATTGCAGCCTATTTCCAAAAGAGGAGATATATAACATATGAGAAATATTTGGAATCAAGTCTTCCCTTTCTGTTATTTTAGATTATTTGAAACCATAGCAACAAGTTTTTGTCTCTCCTCCATCAAGGCCAGAGATTTTGGGATATATATACATATATATATATATATATATATATATCTCAGGCAGTCCGTCGATTTCGACGATGATGCGGAGGTCAGTTAGTGTCCGTGTTGAAGGTGCGATGTGAGTAGGTTGG
This sequence comes from Euprymna scolopes, assembly GCF_053919585.1. Lineage (NCBI taxonomy): Eukaryota > Metazoa > Mollusca > Cephalopoda > Sepiida > Sepiolidae > Euprymna > Euprymna scolopes. The sequence goes on along the minus strand of NC_136487.1, from coordinate 129,215,797 downwards.
AGCTCTGCAACCCCGGCTGCAGATGTGACACCTGATGGCAGGAAATCTGAGCAGTGGCGCCCGTAGTCGTGCTCTTTTTGCTTCCTCTCTCGGGCAGTCTGTTGATTTTGACGATGACAGCTTCAGCAAGAGCACGACCATCATACTCCAATCGCCTGAGTACAGAGATCATGCCGCGGCTTCCCGTCCATCAAACCTGCCGGTATGCCCTAACTCCATCCCCACAGGACTTTCATCTCATCTCCTAGCCTAGGCAAAGTAGGAATAAGCAGCTTGCCCAGTACTGCTAGCATTCTCTCTGCTGAAAGCAAAATTACAGAGGCAAGGACAGGCCAGAACAGTCTACACACATGCAATCAGCCACATCTGATGGCTGAGGCAGACCCGAGTCGAGTTGTACATCACTTTTGTTGACCGCATCGACACTGCGGTGCTGGTTCATCCGCTGCGCAAACCGTTGGGATTCATTCCTCATCTGCCAAGAGCATCGTTGACCAGGCTTGGATTTTTGTGACCCTAAATAGGGGGCTAGTGGGTACTACACCTTGTCCAAGGGTGACCCAGCACTGCAACGACTAAGGGGTAGTGACATTCTCCCCAAAACCCTGGAGTTCCTGCACCAGGGCCTCGTTGCTGGATGTAGTTTTACGTCATACCCAGGACTAATATATATATATATATATAAATCCAGATTTGAGATATTCAAAGGTAAGAACTAATGAACTGAACGAGGTTGTTAGATAGTCCTCGATAAGAAGAGCAAAATATTTTTTTATTATTTATTCGAAGGAAAACAGTTACATTTGGCCGCTACAAACAGCCATCTGTTTCAGTCAATGAGGCTTCGTCAACAATTCGACGCTATAAAAAAAAAAAGCTATTTCGATAGCATCGAATGGCTCAGGGTAACCTGACGAAGTCTCATTGACTGAAACAGATGGCTGTTTTTAGCGACCAAATCTAACTGCTTACCTTCGAATAAATAATAATATATAGAGAGACAGACAGACAGACAGACAGAGAAAGAGAGAGAGTGAGATTATTTTATTCAATTTAGTTAAACAAAATTATCATCGGTCGCTTTTATTAATCATTATTTAATTAATATATATATATATATATATATATATATATATATATATATATATATATATATATTGTACTCACTAGGAGTTTTCACACAGGCTATCATCAAAGATTTATCTGTCACAAGCTGTGGTGTTCTTTGGAGTCTAGCTGACAACAAGTCTCCTCAGGTTTTCTGTACTCGCAATAACCGTTTCTCATCGATTTCCCACTGACACCAACCATTGGTTTTCACTGGAATTTGGGTGGCATTAAGCCTTCCCAAGGTTTCGGTCCTCTTTTCACCTATCCATTAAAGGTTTATTTAATGTTTCTCTCCTCGGTTTTTCCATCCTCCTTGACCCTTCACGACTATTTGGTGTGGTGCCAGTTACTACGGACACTACAATATTTTTTTTATTTTTTTATTTATTTTCTTTTTTCTTTTTATATTTCTTTCTGCGGGGAAGAGTTAACCTAAAATTATACGGTTTCAGTTTTTCTAATATGCATTTTTTTTTTAAATTTTATTTTCTGTTGCTGGTTAGCGTTTGTAGCTCCTGTGGATTAATTTTTACACTCAATGGTTTTCCTTTATATTTCAGCCGTTTTTATTATTGTTATCCGTTGTATCTTCTCAATCCTCCTACTGATTCCAATCTCTTCCATTCTTTTTTTTTTTTTTTTTTTTTTCAAAGTTTTCCGGGATTTATTTTTCTAATGCTCCTACTTTAATTGGTGTTCCCTTGACTCTCTTCCATATCCCTTTCAGCTCTCTGGCCAATTTCGTGAATTTGCTTCGCCTTTCGGTTTCCATGATATTTTCTCTGTGGTCTGCTGTAACGGCTAAATCTGCGATCTGTCAGGACTTATCCTTCTTGATAACTATTATTACATCCGGTCTTCTTGCTTGGATTTGACTATCTATTTGTACGTCCATGTCCCATGCGATTTTGTGATTTTCAAGTACGCTGTTGGTTTTCGCTTGTACTATTTGTCTGAGTGCTCAAGATACAGTTGTTTGCATTGTTCCCAGTGTGCTGCCTTCGTCACTTGATCGTGTCTATTCTTATATTCTTTTTTGAGCCAGTTTGCTGCATTCACTTATTATGTGGTTTATCTTTTCTGATGCATATTAAAATTCCGGGAAACGCTGGGTTACTTAATTGAAGCGAAAGTGGGCGATTGTTGGTGTTGTAAAATACGAAATAACCAGGGAGAATTTTCAATAACAAAAAAAAGGAAATGTTATTGAAACGGATTAGATATTTTAGAATAATAAAACATTATTTTTAATATTTATATAATAACTTTGGAATTTTAGAAACATGAATAAATAGAATTTCGTTATCAAAATAACAAAATGGAATATGGACTGGCCTGGTTATGTGACGTCAGAGAGTGAACTAACAAAGGAAAGACTTCGTATATTGGCAGAACAGACCAGTTAGAGTTAAGTATTAGTCTCAGTGTTGGTGAGTTGAAGACTGGGTTAGTAAGATGGAGTTTAGGCTTCAGGTTTGGTTTCTTGACACGCCGGGAAATTAATGGGCATGGGATAGCAAAATGTAGACAGTAAGGCACAGTGCCACTTGGATGTAAGGGGGCTACTATTTTAGACAAAATTTGTAGGGATACTATGTGGGGTGTTGGGCAGCAATGTGCCTCTTCATATTGCACTTAAACTTCTGCATGTCAGTACAGTTAAGGAAGCAGAACCCGGGAAGGAATTTTAGCGTCTAGCAGTCGATGGAAAGAAACTATTCAAGTAGAAGGATTTCCAGCATCTATAGATCTCTAGAGTGTAGGGGTGGGATTTTGTTGCCTGTCGAGTTAGTTGGGGTAGTTCGTCGGAGCACTTTCCATTAAAATACTTATAAAATAAGCACAGTGATGGAACATTTCGTCGATGGGACAGAAGTTGAAGTTTGACCGACAGTCCGGGACCCTATTAGGTTTGTGACTCTTTTTTGAATCCTGTCTAGGAACGATGACTAGTAACAGGTGCACCAGCCCAACTATGGCAACAATACTCCATATATGTGCGACTGATGGCTTTGTAGAGGTACAGGACACTTTCAAACGTAAGTAACTTTCTAACACATTGAAGATAGCCCACCTTCGCAGCAGCCTTGGCTGATGCTCTCAGTGAATGTTCCAATTCATGTTTCCTGTGAACGTTAAGCCAAGGAGTTTAAATGAAGAGCTTTCAAGGCTATCAGTGGTTGAGAAGGTTGCTTGTAATTATTAAAGAAAAAAAGCTTAGTCTTGGCAACATTGAATGTTAAACCCCATTTGTTCATACTTTGGATAAAATATGTTATAATAATTCGGTATCCCAAGAAAATTCTGAAAAGGCTATACTTTCTAGCGCTGGATTATTCTTTATTGCTCTCTCTCTCTCTCTCTCTCTCTCTCTCTCTCTCTCTCTCTCTCTCTCTCTCTCTCTCGTCTATTATTTGTGCCAGATATTCAATTTGTTCATTAAGAAATCAGATTTCTGCTCTTTTATTTTGGAACCGTAATCTTGAATTCTTTGGAAAACTTCCTGTACGTGTGCTTTGTGTTGCTCTGTAGTTTACTAATTAGAGAAAAGAAACGAACCAACGATACTGTCATTAAATCAAAACATTTAAAAAAAGAAGCTGCGGCAACTGTTTTTTAATTAAAAAGTAAATGTTATGATAAGGTTTTTAAGAAATGTGTCTTTAACTTTAAAAAAAATACAAGGAATGAAACTTTTAAAGCTGTGGCGATTTTCTTTTTTTTTTTTTTTTTTTGTGTAAGAAAGCTTATAATATTAATAACACCATCATTATGAAAAATGAAAATGTGACAATAGTTATAGGGAAATTTTTAACGCAGCTTTAAAAATTTCATCCTTGCTATGTGAAAGAGTAACCTGGGGGGGAGGGGCTGTCTCCCCCCCCCAATAAATGTAAACAGAATGTGTCTGTGTGTCTGTCTGTGTGTGCCTGTGTACATTTCCCTACACAATAACTCTGTTAATTTTCAGTCTACAGACTCGAAATTTGATATACAAGGTACTGAGATTTGGGGAAATCTTCCTAATCCGTTTTCGGCCAGAAATTTGGCTGTTAAGGGGTCAAAGTTCAACGATTTTTTGAGAACTCTACCAAACTCCTCCGACAATTTTGGGTCTAAACACTTGAAATTTTAGATATAAGTTCTTTGGACATGGATCTAACTTAATAATTTGATTTGAGCCCAAAACAATAAATATTAAGGGCGTCATAATAGGGGTCAAAGTCTAAAAAAAAAAAAAGTGACCCCTGCGGTCTCTACCAAATTACTCAGAAAAGTTCTGGTCTAATCACTTGAAATTTTACATAAAGGGTATTCAGAGATAGGACAAGCTTTTTCATCGGTTTGAATCGAAAATGTTTAGTAACCAATATATAAATGTATGTATGTATGTATGCATGTGTGCCTAAAACTATCGACAGAGCGACGGATTTTACCAAGATCAGTATCGTTTTGAAGTTCGACCTTTCAGACGACAAATATCGAAAAATTGGTTCAATACATTAATATCTTCACCTGCAACTGGGCACTTTTCTACAGGGGGTCGCTTTTTTCGCCGAATTTTTAAGTCATCCTCTCCTTTCGACTGTCTAGCCTACGCCACTTCTGATTTGGCGGTGGTCGTAACAGCAAAGACGTCAGGGTTTCCCCCCCCCCGTTCTTTTCCTCCTTCGCGTAACGGGTTCGAGCCTGCCTTCCTAACTACCACTTTTTTTTTTTTTTTTTTTTTGCTCAACATGCACCTCCAAACACCCGGGCAACGTCGGGCTGAAATGCTAGTATTTTATAAAATTGTGTCACGGGCAGTTTGAAAAAATGTTAAGGGGAAATAACCTATGATTAATGTGAGTGTCTAAGGGGAATAACTCAATCATCTGCGTTGTTGAAAAAGAAATAAAATTTAAAAATACTTATGTACTCCCATTTTTTTTTTTTTTTTTTATTCGTTTATTTTTTTCATCCTTTTGTTGCATCTTGTGCATTCGATGTATCCACGAATTAATATGAAATATATCGGCGCTTCTGCACTTTACATACTGCATTTCATTATTTTCTCAGAAGATAATTTGAGATTACAATTCCTCTCCGAATATCGGCGCTTTATGTCAACAGAAATTCAAATCTAAGGGAGATAACTAGCATAAACATAGGAAAAATAAGCATAATTTGAGACGTTTATTAATTAACGGATTACACAAAACAAAAGTAAACAACCTATTACAATGAAACGATGTTAATTGATCAACAACAAAAATTAAATAAACGAAAATTAATTAACGAAAATAAAAAAAATCATATCACATACTTCTTTTTTTCGCCAAAGACACGCCATCAAATGAATTTTCGGATGTGGCTTTTGTCATGAGAAATTTGTTAATCAGTCAGAGTCAGCATCGGGCTTTTTAAGTAGATTTCGAAGTATTTAAACTGTCAAATTCTGTTAATTGTGGACATGCGAAAAACGGAATATTTGGCCACGTTACTATTCTATCAAGAAAAGGGGAAAGTAATCAGAATTATTCAGACAAAAAAAGGAATAAGAGAAATTCTGATGTTTATTTACATGCACTTAAGATTCGGAAAAATACGCGTCTGCGTCAAATTTCAAAGTAATATTCATTTTCAGTATACGCGAAAACGTCTGGAGGTCGACATTTTGTATGTTAACTTTGAGTTGCAATTATAAAAAAGGAAATTCTTTTTTTTATTTTTTGTATGAATAGTTTTTTTCTTTGAATTAATTAATTCACAATTATGGCGAAGGTTAACAATCCTGACACTTTTCAAAAATCGCTAAAAAAAAAAAAAATACATGGCGTACGAGTCGTACGACTTACGCATGACACTGAAAGTAATTAACTCTCCCTCTAACACGTGACCGGAAGTTAGGGGACATATGTGTATTTGTTTTGACTTTACATACGTGAATGAACAACGAATTGTTACGCGGTGCGGAAAGAAAAATCAAAACATTTTTATTTTATTTATCTACTTACGTTAATAAAAAGAAGCGTTGGTCTTTTCTTAAATATGACAAATAAATTAGAACAAAAACGTAACGTTTTGGTACTTGTTTAGGGAATTTCCCTAATAAAATAAAATAACACAATTCTATGAACAATGACAAACAACTTCTTCAACTTAACAAGAGAAAGGTTTATTTGCAAAGCGTACTGAAGGAAGAAAGTAGAGTCGGGTCTCCACTGCCTTACGAGGTAGTTACAACCCGCGGCTGTCGTCAATACCTTTAGTAGGAGCAGCGAAGAGAACAGGCGTCTAGCCCCGACGAAGGCTGGTAGCGTAAGAGAGAGTTTTCTTCTGGGACCGGAAGCTGTCTGGTCCCTAGGGGTCAATTTGTATTCGTGCGCAAGTCCTCAGATTGGACAGTCTAGCGCCTCATCACTCACTCAGAGGAAGCGAACGCGCGAGAAGAAAAGGGGTCCATTTGTGTCTGCTACATAACCCCCTGCTTAGGCTGAAAGCCGACAGAGAGAAAGGTAGCATAACAAATAGCAGAAAGAAAAATACAATAAGAAATGTCCGTCTCTTTAGGTTATTTTCTTGCAGGAAAAAAATGTTCTTACTTTTCTGTGAAAAGTTGGAATATTTGCAGAAAACGTTCTGCTCTAAAAAGGAGAGAAGAAAAAATGTTCTTTTTCAACAGAAATACACTGTTTTGCAAAGTCTCTTTGGCCAATGTACCCGTCGACCACTACGTGTAGTGGTCACATAATTGTTCTCACGTGGAACATTTACCTCAGGTGTATGATTATGCTGTGTGTATGTTGGAGGAATGTGTGGCTCAGGTGTTAATGTGTCCAGAAAGGCTCTTTTTACCCTATCTACCGATACTGTCTCTTTTTTACCACTAATGTCTAGGATAAAAGTTTTATCAGTGCGTGAAAGCACGCGATAAGGGCCAGTGTAAGGTGGAGTTAGGGGGGCTTTTACTGCGTCCTTTCTAAGGAACACGTGAGTCCATGTCGCTATGTCCTTCGGAACCAAAGATTTAATGGTCTGTTCCCTAGGGTGCATCGGCGGTAGCTTACTGAGATAAGCTCGTAGTCTGTTGACATATAGAGCTGTGTCAGTTGATATATCCTCTATCGGGGTCAGCATCTGACCTGGCAACGATAGAGGTGCTCCATAGACCAGTTCGGCTGCGGAATATCCCAGGTCCTCCTTGATTGATGCCCGACAGCCAAGAAGGATGACCGGTATGTACTCGCTCCATCGCTGTTGATCAGGGTAAGCGCGTAATGCAGCTTTCAATTGGCGATGGAAGCGTTCTATCATCCCATTTGAAGCAGGGTGATAGCTTGTTGTCCGAATGCGAGTGATCCCGAGGATCTTGGACAGTTCCCGGAATAGGTGGGATTCGAATTGTGCACCACGATCAGTGGTGATTGTAGTGGGAACTCCGTAGCACGATATCCAGCCTGATATAAGGGCTCGCGCTACAGATTCAGCCGAAATGTCACTAAGTGGGATGGCTTCTGGCCACCGTGTGAAACGGTCTATGCAGGTCAGGAGATAAGTGAATCCCTGACTGACCGGCCATGGTCCAACCAAGTCAATGTGAACATGGCTAAACCGAGCGTCTGGGGTGCTGAATGTTCCAAGGGGTGCGCGGATATGCTCGTGCACCTTTGATTTTTGGCAGGATACACAGGAACGTGACCAAGCAATGATGTCACGCCTCATGTTAGGCCAGAAAAATCTAGCTGTAATCAGCTTTACTGTGGCTTTGCGTCCGGGGTGTGCCAGGTTGTGTAGAGTGTCGAAAACAACTCTACAGTGGGTCGTTGGAACGAATGGTCGAGGTGAATCCGTTGAGGTGTCACAGATGATCTGCGTGTCAGAAGTAGGCACGGGCAGATATGCGAATTTGCAAGTCCCAAATTCAGGTGACGATGGATCCAACGTGTCCAGACTTGGCTGGTCTAAGGCCATCTGTTGCAAATCGATATCCGATGGTGAGGACAGAGAATTGATGAGCAGGCGAGACAATGCGTCTGCTGCTGCGTTCTGCTCACCCGCGATATGTCGGATATCACTAGTAAACTGCGAAACAAAGTCCAAATGACGTGTTTCGCGGGGAGAATATTTGTCCGGCTTAGCACGCAGTGCGTATGTAAGCGGACGGTGATCGGTGTAGATCACAAATTGTCGGCCCTCGAGTGAATGTTGGAAGTGTTTCACTGCGAGGTACATTGCCAGTAGTTCGCGGCCAAACGTGCTGTAACGTTGTTCGGCCGGTTTCAGCTGTCGCGAAAAGTATGCTAGAGGTTGTAACTGTTGTTGGTGCTGCTGTTGCAGCACTGCACCTACAGCTGTGCCCGATGCATCAACGACCAGTGAAAACTGGGCATCGGGTACAGGATGTGCCAGCAAAGATGTCGTCGCTAGTTTATTTTTCACTTCAGCAAATGCTCTAAGTTGGATCTCATTAAGTGAGATCTGCTCGTTTTTCTTCTTCCTGTTACGTAACAGGTCGGAAAGAGGAGCTAAGAGATCCGCACAGTGTGGGATAAAGCGTCTGTAGTAATTCAACAGACCAAGGAAGTGCCTAAGTTGGCGAAGTGAAGTGGGCGGTTGAAGGTCTTGTAGAGCCTTCACCTTTTCCGGCAACGGAGATATACCGTCTGGGCTGATAATGTGGCCCAGGAAAACTAGTGACGTAACACCGAAAACACATTTACCAGGGTTAATCCTCACTTGGTATTGCTGAAACCGTTCAAAAAGTAGGCGGAGGTGAGTGACGTGTTCCTCAGGTGAGGCACTAGCCACGAGAATGTCATCTATATAGTTATAGACGAAATCTAAATCACGCACTACTTCATCCATAAAGCGCTGAAAAGTACTGGCAGCGTTACGTAGGCCGAAAGGCATAGTAAGAAATTCAAACGCTCCAAATGGGGTTGTAACCGCAGTCTTGGGTATGTCAGCCGGATTCACCGGGATCTGATGGTAAGCCTTAACCAGATCTAGCTTAGAGAAAGTCTTACAGCCATGCAGAGAGGAAGCAAAGTCCTGAATATGCGGGATTGGGTAACGATCAGGTACCGTCATGGCATTGAGTCGTCTATAGTCCCCAGTTGGACGCCAATCTCCGTCTCATTTTGGAACCATATGCAGAGGGGAAGCCCAAGGACTGGACGAGGGGCGTATAATTCCCAACTGTAGCATATGATTAAATTCTGCCTTCGCTGCTTTAAGTTTATCCACAGGAAGGCGACGAGGGCGTGAGAACACAGGAGCACCTGTGGTCTCAATATGATGTTTTGTGGTGTGCGTGGGTTTGCTCACCACAAAATTTAAATTGGTTAACTCCGGGTAGGAGTGTAGCACCTCATGGTATGGGTCATTTGCAGCGGCAATGAAAAATACCGGGCTGATAGATGGGGCATTAGATAACGAGCCAGGGACGGAAAGTTCCGTGCTAGCGTCTATCAGCCGGCGTCTGCGCATGTCGACCATTAAATTAAAATTATGCAAGAAATCCGCGCCTAGTATGGGGTACGGTAGATCTGCTACAGTGAAAACCCACGTAAAGTCTCTCCGTAAATTCAAGTCCAGAGACCGTGAAATTTGACCGTACGTGGGGATAGGTGAATGGTTCACCGCTTGCAGTGTTATCAATGACACTGGTGGCCTTTCTTTAAGTAGCCTAAGTGGCCATATACTACAAACAGCGCCAGTGTCTACCAAGCAACGTGCTTGAGATTTTACGTCAGTGACGAAATAGGCACGGTTATTTGCATTTTGTGGAAAGTTTGCCGTGCTCGTCTTTCCACAATTTAGTTTCCCTGGTTGTTAAAAGTGCAGGGCATTTTACAATTCCGTGCTTCAGCGCCATAGCGACTATGATAAAAACATAGTCCCGGCATGTTTGCACGGCGACGGTGGTGCGGGGAAGATGAGCGGCTTTTGTAGCGGCGTCTGGGTGAGTGCGACCTGCCCATATTGAGCTTGCTCACCTCTCTAGTGAGGCGTTCGATGGCCGTTAGTATAGCCACCGATGTAGCATCCTGTCTTACATTTGCGGTGCCTGCAGGTACCTCAGCAGGCTGTTGTGGAATCGCCGCGGTGGTAGGCCCCCTCACAAAGTCCATGACCTTGTCCGCCGATGCTGCTACTACATCGACGGTGTGTTTTTCAAACATTGGCGCAAGTATGGCCTTTACCTGCGCCGGCAGCCTTGAGAAAAAGAGCTGCTTAATTAAGGCACTGTCAGGAGGGACGTCCTCTGCCAGTTCCCTCATTCTACGGAGTAGTTCCGTCGGCCTGCGGTCACCTAAGTGCTCGTCATGGACCAGCGTTTGAAAACACTTTTCCGCCGACACGGACGTCCGTAGTAGCACCTCCCGTTTTATGCTATCGTAAGTGGAGTTTAACGGGGTGTCCGTTATTAAGTCCTTGACCGCAGGAGTCAATGACGCGGGGAAGGCACTGAATAAAATGTGCAGCTTCGTTTGCTCTGACACGTTGTTCGCCGCAAAATAAGACTCGAGTTGAGCAAACCAGACCCGGACGTCCCCAGCGAAGGCAGGCAACGTTGTCATCGTCACTACCGAAAGTAGATACCAAATATTTAAAAAAAAAAAAATATATATATATAATGTATCCGAAATCTGAAAGGACGCCGAATATGGACCACGTGGAGAAGAAAGGAGAAATATGGAGAAAATCTTTAAACAGAGACAATACAAAAAAAAAAAAAAATTTAACAGGCTAATGGGGGAGGAGAAGAAAGAAACAAAATTACCATGAAATAAAGCTAAAACAAAATTATATCAGGAAGAGCCGTGAAGCAAAAAAAAATGTGGACAATATGGGTTTTTTTTTTTTTTTTTTTTTTTTATAAATGTGTGTGAACCTGAAGATAAATGAACTCTTTAAGTACTTACATTTTGGCCGAAGAGTGCTAATGCGGAAAAACTTCGTGAAAGTTCTTTTTTTTTTTTTTTTTTTTTTTTTTTTGTTGTTGAGTTTTTTCTTTTTCGTACACCAAGAAAGTGTCACCTCTTTTTGTAGGTTGGCGTTCTTTTTTTTTATGTGTAGCCCGCCGTTGTGAAAGAAAAGGGTGTTTTTTCTTTGTTTTTTTTTTTTGTTTTTTTTTGTATGCTCCTTAGTTTATAATATATATATATATATATATATAACGGGAAAAAAACGATAAGGAAGAGAGGGAAATAACGTCTTTTTTTTTTTTTTTTTAAGTTTTAAATGTGCTCTCCCGAATCCGTTGTCTGTTTATGTGTGTGGTTGGAAACCATGTGCTGGTTTTTAAAATGCGCGCCTTACCCTGTTAAAAAGCGAAAGAAGTGTCTGTTCGGAAATGTGTGATCACGTCGGGGTCACCATTTTTAGGGAATTTCCCTAATAAAATAAAATAACACAATTCTATGAACAATGACAAACAACTTCTTCAACTTAACAAGAGAAAGGTTTATTTGCAAAGCGTACTGAAGGAAGAAAGTAGAGTCGGGTCTCCACTGCCTTACGAGGTAGTTACAACCCGCGGCTGTCGTCAATACCTTTAGTAGGAGCAGCGAAGAGAACAGGCGTCTAGCCCCGACGAAGGCTGGTAGCGTAAGAGAGAGTTTTCTTCTGGGACCGGAAGCTGTCTGGTCCCTAGGGGTCAATTTGTATTCGTGCGCAAGTCCTCAGATTGGACAGTCTAGCGCCTCATCACTCACTCAGAGGAAGCGAACGCGCGAGAAGAAAAGGGGTCCATTTGTGTCTGCTACACTTGTGTAGTTTTACCACGAATGTACGACGACGAACCATTCTTTCACCTAACAATTTAATGAAAAAAAATAATAAATATATATATATATTAAGTTTAAAGTAAATTTCTCGCGTTGGCGAAACTGCACTAGTACCAAATGTCTTTTTGGTTAAGAATAAAAGTATGGTGAAAAAATGTAAACAAATTCCAGTTACGTGTCAGGGGGAGCGTTAATTACTTTCAGCGTCATGCGTAGGTCGTCCGCCATGTTTTTTTGGGTTTTTTTTAGCGATTTTTGAAAAGTGGCAGGATTGTTAACCTCTGCCACAATTATTTATTTAGTTTTAAAAAACAAATAAATATTTTTCAGGGGAAATTTACACATTGTTGTCCAAAAATATTTTGGGAGTTTTTATTGTTATAAGCCGTGTCACCGGCGGGAAAAAAAAACAACGTAACTCTGATTTATTTTCATATTTTTATACAAGAAAATCTATTCAGCTTTACCTGAGTGAGAAAATTCTAGTTGATCAAAAAGTGCTCAATATCCTGGATAGAGAATATTTATGTTTAGAAACCGTGTCGCCGGCGGAAAAAAAGACAACTGCGTTTTCTTCTGATCCGTTACTCTTATGTATAAAATCACATTTTCTATCGGAATGTATCTTGCTTCCAGATAAATTCGACGCTAAAGTAACTAAGCTGAAAAAAAAAGCATGAAACAAAAGAAGGGGGGAGGTGGTAAAGAATAAAATATAAAGGTCTTGCTTTGAAACGAAGAAGAAATTTTATTTACAATAATAAGTTACAAATTTTTCCCTTTGCGGGCATTAAACTTATGAAACGCCAAGGTAACATATTATGAAAAAAAATAACACTGGTTCTTATAAGATGTCGTGTGTATCCATTGACGAATACAATAATAGTATTCAAAATAGTATCTCCTAATCACACTCGCACATGAAATTAATTTTAGGAGCGTACTCACAATTGAAAGCCAGTCATGCACGTGCCTTTTTCTTTTTCTTTTTCTTTTTCTTTTTTTGTTTAAAGTCCTTTTAGAATTTTCTCTCCCTCCATGTTGCGTGCAAACCGTAGACACACAGATGAATTTCAGAAGCAAGACCTCGTCGCTTGTCCGGATAGGAGATTCCAAAATTCCTTGTCACATAAAAAAGTATTTTCTTTAAAACAATTTCACTCCCTCTAAAATACGCGCAAAACCGTAGTCACGTAGTTAATTTTCAGAAGTCTGTCTCGTCACAGCCGGGTATTAATTTTTTGCCGGGTTTTCTTCTTTGAAGGGGCTCATCAAAATTCCATTTTCAGCGCCGAGCAATGAATCACGTTCACTCTCCATGTCAGCAGAATTTCAAAAGAGGACGAAATACGCGCTGGGCTCGTGACGTCATCACAGAGCTAGCATTTCCCTTTTCTCCAAATTAAAGGGAGTTTCGTACAAACCCAAAATATACGAAACTAAAAATCATAAAGGATACAAAATACAAAAAATCATATATAAGAACCAGATAAAAAATAAAAAATGTAAACAGGGAGGAATGCACCATTATTGGTACAAAAAAATTCCACCATTTCGTTGGTCTGTCACACTTAAGTATTAAATAGCATTTTAATTAATTTGGCATACTTAATTCTAGACCGTCCTAACTGTATATTAAATAGCGTAACAAATTCTTAAAATATAAAGTTTGGACACAACTCGCGCTAACTTTTAACTTTCCGTGAAAACGGTGATGAGGTGGGAAAGGGGGGTGTCGGCGTCACAAAGTCTATATCGAAGTTGCAAGTTTCAGAACGAAATGGATTTCATTTGAACTTTTGTTTGTCCCCGGAAAACTGAACACGTGCAGAGAATTCAACTCATTCTTCCTCCCTCCCCCCCCCTCGCTCCTTCACTTTCTCTTTTCAACTGTTTGAGTTTTTCTTTCTTTTTCCTCGTTGGCAACAGGCGACGATTACATTTTAAAAAAAAAAAATTGCCGGCAACTTAAAGGAAGATTTAGACATTGTGGCGGAAGTTAGGAAAACTCGTCCCCGGAAAACTCGTACCCAGAAAACTGGTCCCCTTTTGCTAGGTAGGAAAACTGGTCCCTTATTAAATAAATATCGATTGAAAACACATTTTATGATCGTTCTTGAAGGATATATTGTTTTTAAAAGAGACTATACTCCCCATAATATTTTTTTTTTAATATTTTTCCTTGTTTACCGTTGTTTTTAAAAAAATAAAATCGATTTTCTAAGTGTCCGTTTTCTAATTAATTTGCTAAGTTGTTGGTGGTTTCACTTATTTTAAAGCGTTTATTCTGTTCAAAAACGAGGCTACAGACCGCATAATATTTTTTTAAATACTTATACTTATTTCCTGTTGTTTTTAAAAGGGAAAATCGATTTTTCTACCTAGCTGGCTAAGTTGTGATTGGACTCGCCAATGAGTGATTTTTGTCACAAAGTCGAAAACCTAACGGCCGAAGCCGACAAACTTAAAAAGAATCTCCAAAAATCTTTCCCATGTTTTTTCTCCGAAAAGCTTGGATGCTGCGCAAAAATAAAGGTGAGATTCGAATTGCTGGACGAAGCAAAACCAATATTCAAAAAGCCACGGAGCGTACCGTTTACTTCGAGGGAAAAAATTGAAAAATAATTGGAAAGATTAGTTAACACTGGAATTTTAACCCCTATTAACTATAGTCAGTGAGCAGCCCCCACCGTATACGTAAAAAAAAATCTAAAGAGATTAAGGTATGTGCGGTCTTTTCGACCGGATTGAATGCGGCGCTCAAGGGCCATCACTACCCGCTAGCAAACTCAAACGAAATATTCGCTAAGTTAAATGACGGAAAATATTTTTTTCAAAATAGACTTAAGCGAGGCGTACCTACAAATACCAGTAGAGGAAGATAGCTCAAAACTTTTGTGTATCTCAACGCACAAAGGATTTTATAAATTCAATAGATTAGCATTTGGTATAAAAGTAGCACCTGCCATTTTCCAACAGGTAATTGATACTTTGTTAAGCAGTTTGGATTTTGCAATAGGCTATCTGGACGATATTCTTATGCATAGTCAAAATGTTGAACAACATAGAGATCATGTATTTCAAGTGTTTGACAGAATAAAAGAATACGGCTTCACATTGAAGGAAGCAAAATGCGAATTTTTTTTTTTTTTGGAGGGGGAGCGAATTAAATACCTGGGTCATATCATAGATAAGGACAGGAGGAAATCCGATCAAGACAGGTCCACAGCTATAAAAAAAAAAACATGCCAGAACCTCATAATGTAACTACATTGCAGAGTTTTTAGGGCTCGCGAACTATTATCAAACATTCATTAAGAACATGCATGAATTGCGTGCGCCATTGAATGTACTATTAAAAAAAGGACGAAAAATGGGATTGGATACCTGAGTGCCAGGCAGCGTTTAAGAAAATAATAGATGTATTAACGTCAGATTTATCCCTGACTCA
The DNA here is from genome assembly GCF_053919585.1 of Euprymna scolopes. NCBI lineage: Eukaryota > Metazoa > Mollusca > Cephalopoda > Sepiida > Sepiolidae > Euprymna > Euprymna scolopes. Next base: position 129,200,461 of record NC_136487.1, on the reverse strand, counting down.
TTTCAATCCGAAACAAGAGATTATTGTCGCAACTGACGCAAGTTCTTATGGGATCAAGCAGTGCATTCTACACAAGATGCCTGATAGATCCACTAAACCGATCGCCCATGCGTCAAGAACTTTACTTCCTGCCGAGAAGAATTACTCCCAAATCGAAAAGGAAGCACTGGGGATTATATTCGATGCTACAAAATTCCACCAATTTTTACATGGTCGTAAGTTTAAATTGCAAACTGACCATAAGTCGCTTATAACCATCTTTGGCTCTAAAAAAAGGTCTGCCAACTTACACAGCCAACAGACTGCCAAGATTCTACTGAATTACGATTTCAGTATGGAATTTCTTACATCTGTGAAGTTAAGTCACACAGACGGATTGTTGTGATTAATCCCAAAATCAAGGGAACTGCTGGAAGACACAGTAATAGCGTCACTACAAAGTGAAAAGGATTATACGCAAATACTATATAATACGATCAAGGAACTACCAGTCATTTTGGAAGACATAATAAGAGAGGCTGAAGAAGATAGTTTCATCAAAGAAATGAAACAAAAAATTCAATCGGATGAATTGGTGGCGCAAGCTTATTCTATGTGCAATGGGGTATTGTTGTATTGAGAAAGAGTAGTAATCCCAGCTACACTACAAAAGAAAATTCTAAAGGATTTCCAAACGGGGCACCATGGGACCATGCGAATGACGAGTCTCATTAGGTCCTACGTTTACTGGAAGAGTATGGACACTGATATAGAAGGCACGGTGAAGTTGTGTAAGGGATGCGCATTAGTTGCAAAACTACTCCCAATACAATTTAGCCCATGGCCTAAAGTGGACCACCCATAGCACAGAATACACATAGATTACGCAGGCCCACTGGATGGAAACTATTATTTAATAGTGGTAGACAGTTTTTCACAATGGCCTGAGGTATTTTGATGTAAAAGTCCAACGACGGACTTTAAAATCAGTGCTCTTCACGAATTGTTCGCTAGGTTTGGTGTGGTTGATTGTCTAGTGTCAGATAATGGCACACAATTCACTTCAGCAGATTTTAAAAGCTTCTGCGAGGATTTCCAGGTTAACCACATAACGACGCTAACCTATCATCCCCAATTGAACGGTCAGGCAGAGAGGTTTGTAGACACGCTGAAAAGAGCCCTGAAAAAGGCTAAAGGAATGCCCTCAGAAAAGGCGCTACAACAGTTTTTACAAGTTTTCCGAATTACACCAAATGAAAACACTCCATCGAAGATGTCGCCAGCAGAGTTAATGTTCACAAGAAAAATTAGGCCAGTCTTCAGGAAACCTTTGCCAAAACAGGTGAAACAGCCAAATTCTATAGTTCCTAAAACGAGGTATTTATCTGGTGAAAAGGTATTTCCTCAGGGACATAAAAATAATAGTACGATGTGGGAACTAGGAAAGGTCCAGAAAAGGATCGGGCGGATTATCGAAGATCCAAGATTTACTCATAAGAAACATTTAAAACCAAATTCGGAAACGTATAACAGATGACGAAAGATAACCTCCTGCTGAACAAGAAGTAATGGACCAGATATATGACACGTTCGACTTGGTAACACCACAAGCAATCGGACAACGCCAGTCCTCCAGGAAAAGGAAAATTACCGACCCAATAGAGATCAACCCCAGGAAAAAGAGCTGTACTATCATCCCAGGGGAATGAAAACTCGGGAGGGAGGTGTTATGGGGTACAAATCACCCCTATTGGGAACTAAGTGGAATCAAGCACGCCTGTGAATATCATTGGTTTCAAAGACTAATTGGAGACATTCATGTTTAACCGCATGTTATGAACATGTTCCTCTCAAGCCACTTTAGTGGCTCCTTTAGTGATTCTTTATGATAAATACATATTATATTTTATACACTTTACACTACTTGTGGTTTCTTTCATTTGTAACCCCTAGTACGGGTCTACAACAGTTTCCTTTTTCGTATCTTCCGTTCGGTTTCGTTACATAATCAACTGTATCCACTTCCGGTAGCTTGATATTTTTTTCCGAGCAGTGATCTTGGACATTATCTAAAGCATACAAATTTATTTTCCTTTTGGAGGAGGGTGTTTTAAAACCATATCTACCTCAGTATTTTCTTTAATTTTCTATTTTTGAGCGATTATCCAGACTCCTAAGACGTAATCCTTTCATGTCAGACATGTTTTGTTAAAAAGTAACACTCGACATTACTTTTTTCTTTTTTAACTAAATAAACTATTTAAAATAAGTTGAACCACTAAAAACTTTCAAAGCTAGATAGAAAACGAACACTTAGAAAAATCTTCTTTTTTTTTTAAACCACAGTAAACAAGTAAAAATATTTTTTTTTTTTTTTTAAATATTATAGGGGGGTATAGTTTCTTTTAAAAACAATTTTCTTTGAAGGGCGGGGGGACTCTTTTAAAAACTAAATCTCCCTAAGTATTTTCTTTAATTTTCTAATTTTTAGCGATTATCAAGACCCCTAAGATGTGATACCCTCATGTCGAACATTATTTAACTCGACGCTACTTTTTCTTTTTTTTTTTTTTTTACTTAATAAAACTTCAAAATAAATTAAACCACTAATAACTTAGCCAGCTAGGTAGAAAAATCAATTTTGCCCTTTTAAAAACAACAGTTAATAGGTATAAATATTTTTTTTATATTATTCAGTATGTACTCTCGTTTTTGAACAGAATAAACGCTTTAAAATAAGTGAAACCACAAACAATTCAGCCAGTTAGGTAGAAATGGGGCACTTAGAAAAAAGATTTTA